>NC_082386.1:21285187-21297889 GCF_031168955.1 Gadus macrocephalus | reverse complement strand
CAACCACTGCAAAACACATAAACCCTGCTCCCTCCTGCTCTCTCTCTCTCTCTCTCTCCCTCTCCCTCCCGCTCTCTCCCTCTCCCTCCCGCTCCCTCCCTCTCTCTCTCTCCCTCTCCCTCCCGCTCCCTCCCTCTCCTCCCGCTCTCTCTCCCTCTCTCTCTCTCTCTCTCTCTCTCCCTCTCCCTACCGCTCTCTCCCTCTCCCTCCCTCCCGCTCCCTCCCTCTCTCTCTCTCTCTCTCTCTCCCTCTCCCTCTCTCTCTCTCTCTCCCTCTCCCTCCCGCTCCCTCCCTCTCTCTCTCTACTTCTCCTTCTGAATCTCTCTCAATTCAATTAAATTCAAAAAGCTTTATTGGCATGACTATTCTCTCTCTCTCGCCTTATCTTTCTTTCTCCTTCTCTGTCTCCCTCTCCTTTTCAATCTCTCTCCTTCTCTTTCCCCATCTCTCTCTCCTTTTTCATCTCTCTCTCCATCTCTCTCTCTCCTCCTCTCTCTCTCTCTCCCTCTCTCTCTCTCCCTCCCTTTCCATCTCCCTTTCCATCTCTGTCTCACTTATCCTACTGCTCCAAATTAACTACAAAACACACTTTAATTAAGAGAGAAAAAAATTGTGTGATGAATATAAGCTCAGATCATAATATCCTTTTTTTCTCACTGCCTTTTTTTTAAATCTGCAACAGCAGGTCATTCAGCCAAAGGGATGATAATTCTCTGACTAAAAAGACCAATAACACATACCTAAAACCAGTATATGATATGTTCTGTTTAATCATAAAATATTCTACACAAGTCGAGGGGTGAAAGAATAAGCTGATTCACATGAGAATCTCAATTCTCATATTCACTAATTCTGATTCAATTCACACCTTCAAATTGGCCATGCCGCCATTCTTAGCACAAAGCCGTCGATCCTGAAGCAGCCCTTTGCGCTGAATATAGAAGCAATTTTGAATCATGAATTGATTTGAAGCAAGAATAATAAAAAAAAAAATGGAATTGTGACCCCGAGAATTGAAATCGAATCGGACATACCAAAAGTTTCCCACCCCTAATTAGTACTTAATACTAACGTACCAGAACTATTAATTGAGATACACTATTAGGGACCAGAGACAAACCAACCTCCTTAGCCCGCCTCTGTTCATTGGACTGTTGATATGCAGGTATTCAACCCGCTGTATGATTTAAATACATGGGCCCCTACGCTAAATGACTTTATTCTCAGTTGGTTCCTTCCTGTTTTCTGTGGTGTGAACCTCTCTGCTGGCAGCGTTGCCAGATTGGGCCAGATTTCCAGCGGGAAATCTGGCCCAATCTGGCAACGCTGCCGGGTTGCCCCTGTGGTGCAGCGGGACGGAGCAGAGCTCTGATTGGTCAACCGATTGGTCAATGCAAGCGCAATGCGTTTCCACTGGGTCACAGCACAGGCCTCTCCTGTGAACGATACAGGTATCTATGGACAGAGCTTCGACCAATCACACATCATATACGAGGCTAAGCTTGACAAAGATACAAACCTGCCTTTGGACAAGACAGCAACATACATATGGAGTAGTCAGCTCGAACTACGCACCCGTGAGCAGACTGAGGAACTAGAATTATGAACTCATTACAGTGAAAAGGAAGAAAGGCAGATCAGTAGTCGAGCCGGTCAGGGAGAACTGCAAAACACGCTTTCCTTCCTGAGCTGAGCTGGTGACTTCGTCCTACTGAGATTAGCATTAGCACGGGCCATTAGCTGGACATCTTTCACTGCTTTTAATAGCTCAGTGGTCTGCGCCTGGAGGGTCCATTCACAACCTTTACTCCCGCCAAGGACTGAAATATGCCGGACTGCGGTTTCCGAACTGGACTATGTGTACACACAGGCATGTGGAGAACACACACACACGTTTTGAATTGGAATTTGAGGAGGTGTTGGTGAACGTGTGTTTGTTTGAGATCTGAGGCACCACTGGGATAACGCACACGAGTTGTGTTGGTTTAGAGTGAACTGAGAGACAGGGAATGTGGAGACATGTTTGTTGTTTTTGCTTCTTCCAACTGTGAAAAAATATAAATATAAATGTAGAACAGGTTGTGCCAGCCGCCCGAGGTAGATCAGTCGGATCCGGATAAGAAACGGTGCCGTTTTGGTGTTTGCTTTGATACAGACTTTGTGCTTCATGTACGGTTGTTTGAGTAGCCTTTTCCCCACAGAGGAAGACACTGATAAGGGCCAGACTCAGAACGGTCCGTTGTGAAAAGGGGAGAGGATGTGCCCTTGTTCCAAAATAAAAGGCTTGCTACATTACATGATGGAAAACAAGACATTTTCCATCCATACATGCACACACACACACACACACACACACACACACACACACACACACACACACACACACACACACACACACACACACACACACAGGGTCCAACATGTGCCCTCAGTATGTTGTCTTTCACCTGCCAGAGGGACAGTATCTGACGGCCAAATTATCGTTTGATACGTAACCCTTTGCCTTTCTGTTCATGTTGGACCCTGCTCACCCACAAAGGCAAACATGCACACGCACTAACACACAAGCACAAGGTTTAAGAATAAGCCACTCTCTTATGATGATACAAAAAGATTATGATGCATGCTGTGCTCATCTTGTTGGTTTAAGGAGTCCTGCTGTTTCTTCTTGGGGTCTCTGATCTCTTTGAGGACTGAAGTCGATAGCAGCCCACCAGATGAGACCAGGTCTCAGGGTTACTCGTTAGTAGAGCCTGCTTACTGGTGGGGCTGAAGTGGTTAGCCCTGGGACACACACACTCGCGCAATCATATAGACGGTGGGAGGGAACAGAGAGAAACAACGGCAGAGTAAGAGAAATAAGACAAAGTAACGGACATGAGGGGAGAGACGGAGAGAGAAGGAGAGGAAGGAAGGAAGTCCTACAAGGGACTCATTCTTTAATCAAATTTGCATCCTCATATATCCATATATATGAGAGACACACACACACACATAGAAAGACTAGTAAACAAGTAGAATAACTCTGGCGGTCAATAGCCCAGTCAGCACTTTAGTGAACGACTCATAATGGAGATGGAGAAGTGGATGCGCACTTCAGACTCCTCTCTCCTCACCCCAACCCCCCCTTCTTCCTCCTCCTCCTCCTCCCTCCACACCCCCTCCCCTCCTCCCCCTCTCCTCCCCCTCTCCTCTCCCCGGCCTCCCCCTCTTCCTTCCCTCTGCTCCAAGAGGACAATAATACTTGTTCCCCACAGGGCCACATGCAAGCATGCACATACACACACATACACACCGGCCAGAGAGACGGACGGACGGACGGACGACAAGAGAGACAGACGGACAGACAGAGGCGTACACATACACACACACGCACCCAAGCATGCACACGCACACGCACACGCACACACACGCACACAGACACACACACACATCACAGACACACACACACACACACACACAAACACACACGCGTGTGCACACACGCGTGCACACCCACCCCACTAAGGCCACTTCCTCCTGTCTCATAACTTTAGATTCAGAACGTACCCAAACGTAAACAGCCAATAAAAACCAGAGGAAGTCCGCCGGGGTCATGTGGCTACGGAGGTCAGAGGTCAACAAGCTCTCTGAAAGCCCCCCCGGTGACAGGAGGACGAACGGGGTGCTGGCGGGAAATAAAGCACCACGAAGAAACGTCCGTCGCTCTGTCGGTCGGACGGACGACTTGTAAACACAGAAGCACGCGGGCGGAGACCAGCCAGGAAACCGCTTTCACCTCCACGTCGGGCGACGCCCTTCCCAGCTGGAAGGAACGAGGGCTGGAAGAGACTCGTCTGGACCAGCGATGCATTCGTCTATCTGTTGTTAAATGGACTGCATTTATACCGCGCTTTTCTAACCGGTTGCCACTCATAGAGCTTTACGATAATGCCTCACATTCACCCATTCATGCACACATTCACACACCGACGGCGGAGTCGGCCACGCAGGGCGACAGCCAGCTCGTCAGGAGCAGAGAGGGTGAGGCGCCTCGCTCAGGAACACCTCGACAATCAGCTAGGAGGAGCCGGGGATCGAACTAGCAACTTCCAGTTACCAGCCAACCCGCTCTACCTCCTGGCCATCGTACCACTCAATATGTTTGCTACTATGTTTCTTAAGGGTCTTTATAGCTCTACAGACTAGACAGTTGGTTCATCTGAAAGACGCTCTTGATAGATGTGTCTGCCGAACGAGTATATTTAAACGTACTAATGATGCCCCTGGCTGACATCTCTCTGGGTGTTGTGGATCGCAAGTCATATATTTGCAATCGTCTGCCGCTTGTCTTTCTGTTGATCTAATATCACTGCCTTCACTCCCCCTACGAGTTTTATGATTACTTACAACGTTGGGTTGTGCAAATGATAAGGCGTTATAATGTGTGGTTTGTTTGTTTCATCACATTTCAAATCAGCATTGTGTAACCCAGACAGTTCTTATCCAATGCTACATTTCCTCCACTTCGCGTATTGCTAGGGAAGGCAGCATCTCTAGCTAGCACTGCATCCAAATGTCTCTCAGTGGGAGGGCCGGATCTGCCAGTCGACAGAGGAGAAGGTCTGAAGCTGCCGAGGGACTGGCAGTGTGTTCTGCAGCACTGCGCTCACTGGGTATCTGTCCAACAGGGGAGGGTCTCCTCTGTTGGTCCTGAGAGCGGTCCTGCCGCTCTCAGGACCAACAGAGTCGCTCACTGTCTTCCGAAAAAGACCCAAGACTCACCTGTTCAGAGTCCTTCCTCGACACTGCATAGCCACCCTCCCCCTTCTGGCCACCATTGTACACCGTGTTGTATTGTATTGTATTATAGTACTTAACTGTGTAGCAACTGCAGTAGCTGCTGCTATCATGGCTGTAACACGGGGAATGGGTCAGCCTAGCGATTGTTGCACTTGCACTTGGTTCTATGAACATCCTTTCTGTATCGACAGCGATATATTGATGCACTTCTTATGACAAATGTACTTATTGTAAGTCGCTTTGGATAAAAGCGTCTGCTAAATGAAATGTAAATGTCTCAATGGTGTGATCCATGGCTCCATAGCATAAGTTCAAGCCTGCGTTCTAGACCAATAATTCTGGAATATCCAAGCAAGAACTTGTTATGATTCTTAATGATGTTGAAATAGCATAGATATGGCGGCAACAGTGTCCTTTGTGGACTTCTAGAACATGCAAATAAACGAGCAGCAGCTTATACTCCTAACAACCGATAGAGACCAGCGTCGACAACACACGCACACCCCAAATGCATTCCCAGAGTACACACACGGGCGCCGCCGGTGAATAACAGCATAACGACACTAATGCACGGGGCTTGGCGGCCGGGTTCGGCGGTGGATGTTTGGGGAGGGGCTGAGGTGGAACACATCAACAAAAGGTTAATGGCGGCCGCACAGCGGATGGAGATCAGTGCCCTATCTCTGGTCCAAAACACGGTAACGAGGTGAGCATCGACGTGGCGAGAGAGGGGTGCTTTGATGTTTACAGACATGGTTCTGTTTCCCTGTGGGCCCAGTGCAGCGCGTCTCTCTCTCTGGGCAGTCAGCACATCTATAGATCTATAGATCTAGGAGTATGGACCCCCTATGGCCTTGCATTACGGATCCTTTCAATGTAAACACCGGATGCATTAGGGCGGAGCGATACCTCCTCTTCCTGCAGGAAGGCCGTTGACCACTCACAGGCCTCTGATGAGCTCCCGAACCGAACTGCACTTAGTGTGGTGGTCTCCTAGCATGACCTTTGGGATAACACAATGCATCTTTATATTGCTCTCAACCATGGTATATGTGTGTGCGCGCGTGAGTGTGTGTGCGCATGCATCGGTTAGTGTGTGCTTGTCTGTGTGTAGATGTTTCCGTGTGTGTGTGTGTGTGTTTGTGTGTTTAAGTGTTCTTTTTATTTTAGGCAGTGAGGTTATGCGCCGGGGCAAACAGCAGAAGGTCTCTGCTTCTTATGAATGATCAATCGGGCTTTTGATATCATGCCCTGTGAGAAGATTGATGAGCATCACGGGGGCTAAGTGCACACACACTCTATCACATGCGCGCACACACAAATGTGAAGGAAATGTGCAGTGTCACCAGCTGACACGCCCACACACAGAGCGTCCGCGAGGCCTTCTGCGCGTTGTTACCATAAGTACCAAGGAAGGATCAGAAGATGACAGGGGGAGAGAACAAGAGGCGCCTCCTGTGACTGTGACACACATCCCATAATACTTCGTATAACAACACCGGCGCCAAGATCTGCCCAGTCGCGGCTCGGCTATCACAACACGGTGCGCTCCCCTCCTCCCTACCTGCCCCCCCCCCCCCCCCTCCCCTCCCCCGGGGTGGGGGGGGGTTCAAGTGCTTCTCGGTAATGGGCTCGGATCCATCACTCCCCGTGCGACCCGACGCGCGCCTCCCGCGCTGAACCCCGCCGCGGCGCTAATGGTTCGGCGGACTCTGGCGGCCGCTCGCGAGCTCCGGCGTGATTAGCGTTGGGGTCGGCCGCACCCGCTGACCTCAGTGAGGTTCAGGAAGAAGGTCAATCCTCGACAGGGGCGGTGTTGGTGTGAATGAGTTGAAAACGCCTCCAGCAGATATAGACGAGGCTCTGACTCACGTGAATCTAAAGGAGGCTGTACGTCCTGCAAGAAGACCAAATATAACCTGCATCGCGGTGTAGAAGGAGCCAGAATCTCAGAGAACATCTCTGGCTTCAGTCCGCCCTGGAATCGACGAGCTGCTTCCCCCCCCCTCCCCCCCCGCCCCCCCGATCAAAACAGAACGCATAAAAGAATTTCTTAGCAGCAGCTGTATTCTTTTACTCATTATAAATAACCTGCATCGAACAAAACAGCGCGTCACACGCACCTCGCACACACAGCCTTTGCACGCATCATATCGCGCGTGATTCACGCAACCGCAGCGCAAGCTCAACCCTCTCTGGTTGAGCCTCTGAATCCCTGCCAGGCCTTCCTGGGTGGAGTAGTCCTGCACATGTGGGCCTGAGAGATAAGGCGGCGCAGGAACTGACAGGCGGGTCGGCGACCCGCAGCTCATCTCAACACTCACACATCGCAGCAGCGCGTTTATAACGGGCGGGATCTATCCAAATGTCCCGGGTGGGGAAGGGTTCTTCTCACTGCGGCCACAACGACCACGTACGTTGCGTTGCTGGGCGGTTGTGTTTCAGCAGCGCACTGATAGCTGTGTTGTAGTAGCGCTGTGATACACCTTCACACACCCAATGGGGGGGGGGGGGGTATCCACTGAGCAGTGTCATTGAGCCAAGCATGGAGAGGTGCCGGCAGGTTAACACGTCACATCATGTTGGGACGCGAACCAATGACTTCCGTAGGCACCGACCTGGCAGTCGCGACGTGATTGGTGGGAGTGGATCAAAGGCAGGGTGCTTTGGCCTTTACTCAACTAACACACACGTAACGGACTCGCACAAACGCACACACAAACACACACACGCGCGCAAATGCACAAACCTGACACACGCACATATTGAACCAACCCCTCGACAAACACACAAGCCACACACGTGCATATAGACACACACATTCAGGCACGTATCAGAACCCAACACATACAAGACAAACGGCACACATTCACACACACACACACACACACACACGTCACACACACACACACACACACACACACACACACACACACACACACACACACACACACACACACGCTGTGTGTAGCTGACATGACCCAGGGCAGCCCCCTGTGAGCGCCTCTCTACTCACACGCCCCAATGATAGTAGGGGTGGGGGGGGTGGTAGCAAACTACCCCGCCCCCCCCCCCCCCAAGCAGCTCACAATGCCCAGGATGTCAGCTGGCGGCCGACCGTTCCACCGGATCCAGCCCAGTGTGCGGAAACACAAAAAGGCACCGATCCCGTTCCCGACCGTCGGCCCCCGCTCTCCACCGGGTTTGATCGTGTTGTCGCTCTCTTTTCCCCCTTGCACGGTTCCTCCTCGTGTTGTTTCGAAAAAGAAGGCGGCTGGAGAGTGAACACGTGGGCTAATCTCATCCTGCACCAGAGTGGGTTCAGCCACCTGGGAGGGTGATCACCACGGCTCGCTGTCCTTCAGATAGAGCGATTCTGTCTGTTGCAGAGGAGCCGTTCTGATCCCAACACTGACACGCTAGGAGGCTAACGCGAGGAGGCTAACGCTAGGAGGCTAACGCTAGGAGGCTAATGCTAGGAGGTTAATGCCAGGAGGCTAGCGCTAGGAGGCTAACGCTAGGAGGCTAACGCTAGGAGGCTAACGCTAGGAGGCTAGCGCTAGGAGGCTAGCGCTAGGAGGCTATCGCTAGGAGGCTAACGCTAGGAGGCTAACGCTAGGAGGCTAATGCTAGGAGGTTAATGCCAGGAGGTTAATGCCAGGAGGCTAGCGCTAGGAGGCTAAAGCTAGGAGGCTAGTGCTAGGAGGCTAACGCTAGGAGGCTAACACTAGGAGGCTAACGCTAGGAGGTTAATGCTAGGAGGCTAATGCTAGGAGGTTAATGCCAGGAGGCTAACGTTAGAAGGCTAGCGCTAGGAGGCTAGCACTAGGAGGCTAATGCTAGGAAGTTAATGCTAGGAGGCTAGTGCTAAGCCCACATTGTCACACCGCACCCATGTCAACGACTTAAGCACACCCAAAGAGACGGAGGACTTCACTCTTTGAATCACACGTTTACATGCCGGACATCGTTAGAATTCGTCCCTTCGTTCCGAGAGAACCGGCTTAAACTGCAGGCAACATCCGGTTTCCCGCACAGAGTGGTTTGGTTTCTGTGTTGCTAGCTCAATGCTACATGTGGTCGTTTTAAAGAAACATTAAAAGGATCCTCAAACTATAAGCATATAAGCCACGAGCATATTTTACAACCAAGGTTAATAGTGGAAGGATCAATAAAATCACAACTACCATTAGAGAAAGAGTGAGGCAATATTCATTATTCATATCTCTAATGTGGACTATAGAAGCCCCCCCCCCCCAGCAATAAATATATAAATACATGTACAACACCAATGACTCAGATGGTATGGCATGTTTTACAGAATCCTTATTCTTTGACAATAAACTGCCAAATTCAAAATGAAGCATCTCCCTTTTAGGGGTTCCGCGAGCTATTACATCATTTATTTCCTCCATACCTGACTTAGTTATTCTGGGATTTGAGGCAGTAATCCATTTTACTTTGTCAGCTCGTATTACTCAAAACGTTTAGCTCGAAAGTAGCTGGAGGGGGGGAGAGGGATGTGAGGGGGGGGGGGGGGGGGGGGGTCCTGGCTAGGGTCTATCATGCTTCTCTCGAATATAAATAAGTGTGTGTGTGTGTGTGTGTGTGTGTGTGTGTGTGTGTGTGTGTGTGTGTGTGTGTGTGTGTGTGTGTGTGTGTGTGTGTGTGTGTGTGTGTGTGCGTGTGGTCGAGGCTTTTGTCACGGAACCTGTTGTTGACAATGGTCAACAATGATGTCCTTCTGTGTGTTCCCGTCAGATATGAGGGGCAGACACTCTGGAGAATTCCCAGACACAATGGTGGACTCAGAGGAAAACAAATAAATATTGTCTCTCCAGGTGCGGCTCACAACACTTTTGCTTCTAAAGTCCCGGGACATTTTCAGAAATAAAGAAAAATAACGGAATACATCCCGGCATGTGCTGTTGAGACAGTAACTCATTAGGCCGATATTTATGCATAGGATTTGGAACACAAAATAATATGCGTCTACATAGAGGTGTTCCATGGTTTGGGATTCCTCTACTCCGGGAGGAGAGTGCATTCCTTTCAGCAGTATGTCATGACCGCGTCTTATCAGCCCCGACCACGCCATGTTGGAACACACGCCTCTCACAGCACAACGCAACACACCGCTCAGCTCACACACTTTAATGCCTGCTGCCTGTATTAAAAACAGCTACTGCCAAGCCTAACCTCACGGCCATTGTGAGTCCTGGCGCCCCGCAACGACGAGGCCAAAAACCCAGACCCCCTCCCCAAATAACGCTCGCCTCGCAACACAAATGGACCGGACTGATTGCCTGCGCCGATGCATCATCAACACATGCAATCAGTAAACACACAGACGGTCGTGATGCACCTGTCGGCCTCGCGCCGCGGGGAGCCATCCTGCCGTCAGGCACACACACACACACACACACACACACACACACACACACACACACACACACACACACACACACACACACACACACACACACACACACACACACACACACGCACACACACACACGGTGCATACATACACACATTTACACAGCGATGGCGGTTATTACCGGAGACACGAGACCTGTGATATGACAGCTCTATCGATCTGAAAGGTGGTCGTCGTTAAAGCTTTGGTTCTCCCTCCCTGTCTCCACGATGCCTCAAATTTCCGCTCATAACCCCACGCTGTTCCTCTCGCGTTCCCCCCCAGAGCCCCTTTATATATAAAACCCCTCCAGCCTCTCCTCGCGCCGGTCTCTCGAGGTCTGGATGCTGACGGCCGGGATGCGACCACCGCCTCCAGCCCCGCGCGCCACACCGGAACGGGTCACCGGGGCCGGAGCCTAACGCATGGTGGGCCGACTAACGGTAAACCGGGACTCACTCAGTAGAAGGTCCCGTTCGCTGTCCACACCGCGGGGGTCTTCCACAGAACGCTCGCGCCTCGCCGTCCGCGGTTGTTTATTTCTCGGTGTCTCTCGTCGCCGCCCCTCCTCGCGCCTCTCTTCTCCTCGAGCTGCTGCGGGCTCCTGGCGCGCGCTGCTGCTCGCCGATGAGGTGATGCCGTCACGCCCGGTCGGATCGTGGGGAGATCGAGCTGTCCGTTATTTCCCCCCTCGATACTCTGGATGGAGCGATGCTGCCTTTTGGACCCTCGCGCGGCGTTCACTAGTAGCGCGTGAAACGACGTGCTTTTCGGTGTCCGCCTCTCCTGATGCAGTACCCTAAAGGCCCACCGGGGGCGCTGTCTGGAGCTGGTGATGTGCAGTAGGCTGTTAGAGAGTCGTCAGGAGCCGTTAGTAGGCCTACTGTACGGCGTCTAAGAGACGAAATTAATATGTAGAGAGAGACGAGATGGAGAGATATAGGGGGCCCTGTGCCGGAGCAGCGGACTGATATGGGGGTACGGGGGGGGTAAGGCTGGCTCCAGCCCAGCCTTGGCAGGGCAGGCTTACAACAATTTGAGTCCATCCGAGCACCCAATCAAATCAGAGCGTCCAGGCCGCCGTCTGCTCCACTCCGCCCTCTGCTGGCCAAAAGGTGCAATCCCCAAAAAGCTTGTGTGGATTTATTTTAACCAGCAAATTAACAGAATTTGCCCTTATCCTCAAAACCGCTTCCCCGGGCCACATTGACCAGCTCTGAGGGGGGGGGGGGGGGGGATCCCGAGGCGTTCCCAGGCCAGGGTGGAGTTATAATGTCTCTCCACCGAGGCCTGGGTCTTCCCCGAGGTATCCTCCTCCCCACTGAACGCGTCTGAGTTCCTCCCAGGGAGGGGCCCAGTGCACCTCAGCTGACTCCTGTCTAAGCGGGGGAGCAGCGGCTCTACTCCGAGTTCCTCCTGGATGGCTGAGCTCTCTCGTCTCAGCCACCCCTCTCTCGTCCTTTCGGTCATCACAGAATTTGCGATCTATATTCCCGATTAAATAAAGGGTATGGATGTTGTTGCGTTTTTTTTATTTTTTTGCTGCGTTGTAATTTATATAATTGCTAATGCTGCCAACATATGAAGACCACGCGTTTCAACAATAGGTCTTCACATACGGCCATCGTCCAGCAGAGGGCGCCCGTCTTCTTCGTTTAACGTTAAACTGCCGTTGATGGTCATTTGGTGGTCGATGTTGTTCTTCACGCAATACTTCTCATGCTGAATAGTTAATGTTAACGAATATATTTTCTATATTTCTATTTCCTTGTTTTTATATGCTTTTGTATGATATATAAATATGAAAAACTCTAATTATATTGGGACCCTATTGGTCTGAAGGCTAGTAAAGGCAATTTATCATAGAAGACTTTATGTAATAGTTGTTGAAATTGTTTTTAGATTTTCATAGCATTTAATCAATCAAATGCTATTTGAAAAAAAACAAAAATCGTGTATCCTTGACATCCTTCATGTATTAAGCCCTTCCAATATTTCTTTAGACCCGAATTAATTGATTGGACTGTCTACCTGTCTGTCTACCCACCTACTTACCCGGCTTCTCTTTCAGTGCACTTATGGTCAGAGTGCCTTGCATCCGCAAAGCTAGGCAGAGCTATCGCTAAAGCTAGCAAGCTAGTCTTGTGTTTTTGGGGCGTGGCCTCTGAGGCTGAAGGGAGGGGTGGGGCTTTCAGTTGGATCCTCTAACTCTGGCTGGTTTCTCAAAATTACCTGCCTAGCTTGTGTGTGTGTGTGTGTGTGTGTGTGTGTGTGTGTGTGTGTGTGTGTGTGTGTGTGTGTGTGTGTGTGTGTGTGTGTGTGTTTCCTTGTGTGTGTGTGTGTGTGTGTGTGTGTGTGTGTGTGTGTGTGTCTATCTGTCATAAACACAACAGTCAGAAGATGTCCAAGCTATTTTTTTTAAGATCTAAAATAGATTTATTTCTTCTCATAAACCAAGAAGCGAGGAGCTTTTACTGACTGCTGAGAGCAACACAGCCAGA
>NC_082386.1:21280609-21282587 GCF_031168955.1 Gadus macrocephalus | reverse complement strand
AGAGAGAGAGAGAGAGAGAGAGAGAGAGTATGATATATCCTGCTGGCGTTTAACTGCTGTACACATGGATTCCTGGTCTGGACGGCCTCCAATGATTTAACGTCAATAGTGTTTGGGCTCTCTATTGGTGCAATGCCTTTTTTAATCTCCTGATGTATGTGTATTGGGATTCATTTAATGTGGAGCACAATGTGTTACATCTCTGTGAGAAATGTGCTGTGAAACATAACGTTGGTGAGTTGGATCCATTGGTCATTTGGGCACTTGGGCACATTCATGCATAAACATACATGTGCACACGTACACACGCATGCACACACACAAGAACACACACACACACACACACACACACACACACACACACACACACACACACATACACTTACACACACATACACTTACACACACACACACACACACACACACACACACACACACACACACACACACACACATACACACTCTCACACACACCTACAAATACACACACACACACACACACGCACGCGCACGTGCACACACACACACACACACACACACAGACCTGACCCTCATTTTCTCACATGCAGTTCACTCTTCATAAAACCTTTTAACGAGCCATCATTTCTTATGACTTGAGTTTAATTGTATTACCTGGTTTGACTGTATATGCGTTTCATGGAGGGTTCACTGACCTTGGCAAATTGTGTCTCCTCTTTTGTGTTATTATTGAATATTCATGATCAAATGAAACACACTCAGATGCACAGGCTTCAAATGGGGAGACACAGACGACACACTGTTCTTCAGATTACTTTGTTTGAGTTGGCTGTGGTTACAAGTCCCCATAAAGAGGTAATCTACACAAAACACATTTGTTTGTTACATTCCGTTCCAAAGCGCACATTTAAGATTAAGGAAGTGCATTATGAGCGCATAGCGTTCAGTGAACATCACTTATAATGTCATTATTTCTTCATCATCATCGATTGTGCAAGAGGTTAAACAAGGCTGGCCGATGGCGGGGCTCTATTAATAAATACGATAACAGCGACAGTTACATTCACATTTCGTCATTTCCCAGCCTCTTTTGTCCAAAGGCACTTACAAGTCAGGCTGAGAAACAATCAAAGGACACTGGAGCTTGGAGTGGTTACAAAAATGAATTTAAGTGCTGCTAAAACGAGTCTTGAAGATTTGTTGTGGAGGGCGGCAATAGCAATCTGAAGCACTTAGTAGAATAATTTGATTGTGTTCACTTTAATTAGTGCTAGTCAAAAGTGAAAGTCAGCTTTCTTGTCAATTTCTTCACATGCAACAGGCATACAAAGGAATCGAGAGAGATGTTTCTCACTATCCCACGGTGAAAGAGATAAAGTGCACAGGCAGAACAGATAACGAGAAGACATGGCCTAACACTAAAGTGCTTGATAGTTATCAGAGATATAGAGACACTGAATCTATTTCTTAATACCAAACGTGAAAGAGTTACACGCATTAACTGCAAAGGAAAGCTAATGAGATGCTGGGATTCAGCCTCTAATACCAAAAAGGTCAAAGGTCATTACTGAGGCCGTGTGCCGGCCATAAGTGGACTGAAGTCAGACTAACGAGGGTAGTGAGCAGCCATGTAGAATGTCTAATTGCAGGCAGCGGTACGTGTTGGGTGACTACCGCTGAGAGTGTCTGCATCACAGTGATGGTTTTGCAGCCATGATCCTGAGCGAAGACCGGCAAAAAGATTTCTCGCCGCATATCCGGTGCCTTCTGCCTCCATAATGACAAGATGTCGTGTTGTACAGATGGACACGTTTGCGAGCCATGCACAGTGCTGTGTAGACTTTAACTCGGAATCATAACAGTAACGTAGTCCAAGGCGACCCAATCAGAGGTCTCCCCAGGAATCCCTACGTGTTCGACAGAGAAGTGTGTAACGCTCCAGGCAAATGTTTGGGTCGGCTCTAAACCTTCATAAGAGCCGAGGAAAAGTTGATGAGCG
>NC_082386.1:21270609-21273109 GCF_031168955.1 Gadus macrocephalus | reverse complement strand
TGCCTTTTCCTGTGTTTTATTGACATCACAATAAGCATGTCCACCTCGAAGTGTGATGGATAGATGAGCTACATTTGCTTCAGTCCACTGGGTAGGCTGGTAGACTGATCTATCCAGCACACATCTGGTCGACGCGCCCACTTGTGATGTCACTAAAACACAGGAAAAAGACGATTTTTTCCAACGGCTTGTAACGGCTAATCACACTCACACCACTCACATACAGGCTAAGGCTTTGTAGCTGACACCCTGTCTGCTGGCTCATGACTGGCAGGTCCCCTGGCCAATCAAGGAGCAGCTGCATTGGCTACTACTGATTAGAAATCCCCTTGTTCCATGGTCGCTGTCCATGGTGCTGAAATCCTACTTTAGGCGACAGTTCTGTCTAGGTCCCTCCAACTTTGGTGGACAGCTTTGTTTATTTTTTAGAATATATCAGTTGGATAATTTTCCACAAATATATTAGGTGATTTACATGACAACATTATTGAAATCACTATGGATCAGCGTTGACTACAGATATGTCCACTTTAAGCAATGAGCTAGTTGAAATGTACCATGTTGCTCTAAACAAATGTAAGTTAAATATCATTAAATACATTCATGGGGGCATAAAGAATGCATAGTAACTTCAATGCACATACCCGTGTGTACGTATCTGGTATACTCTCACATACACACACATTCAGCTTCTAACCTGCAGACAAACACACACACACCTGTCCTACTCAAGGTGAAGTGAATCTGTAGTGTGCTCATCATTTGTTATTTACTTTGTAGGGTGCATAAATAAAATACATAAAGCTACTTTGATAACTCTAAACAAAAGTTATCGTGGCAGCCCGAGTCCGAGAAAATACGAGAGCTACCTTTTGTGTGTGTGTGTGTGTGTGTGTGTGTGTGTGTGTGTGTGTGTGTGTGTGTGTGTGTGTGTGTGTGTGTGTGTGTAACCGCCCGTGTGTGTTAACGTGTGTGTTAGTGTGTGGGTTCATGCAGGTTTAATGCTGTTAGTTTCTCCAGCAGAGCCAAACGGCCAGCGATGGTTCACAGCTTATCTCTTTGAGGAGCGAGCCGACCGTGAGAGCAGGAGGGAGGGCTGTGAAAGAAATAAATCTAATTGCGTCCGACTAAAGATTCCTCTGTCGATCACATTGTGGCGTAACCGTTCGTCCGGCACCCTCTGAAAATGACTTGTTGATACTCGGTTTCGGATGTATTGTGCGTGTGTGGCTGTGTGTGTGTGTGTCTCTGTGTGTGTGAGAGTGTGTGTGTCCGGTCAGTGACACCCTAATCCACTATGACAAGCTCCCCTGGTCACACCTCAAAGGCCCCCGCTGTTAGAGAGAGAAGGAGATAGGAACAGGCAAGAGGAATATCAGCGCCAAAAATAGAAATAAAAATAATCGGTCGCTGGAGACACAGAGGTGGGCGAGAGAGAAATGAAGAATTGAAGATTTGAAGCATGAAACAACAGCCACGCGTTACCGGAAGGGAAGGACCCGTGGCCTCCAGTATCTGCCGGTCCCGGGATTTACGTTCCGGTTGAAAGGCGGTAAATTAGAGCTTCAGGTGGAATAGAAGAGAGTTCACAAGTGGCTCGCAGGAGCTCTTACCGCATTAGCATGCGAGCTACGACCGCAGTCTGACAGTAGCACAGTTCTTCCTGCTGGATTGGTTTACTCACACTCAACGGATAATTATTTAGAATTGAGCCATGAAGGGAAAATAACTTCAAATCCGTGAATGGTTGCTAAATCATAGTTCAAGCTAACATTAGCTAGAGTAGCAAGAGGTAACTTTCCGAGCCTAATTGAGATATAAAATTCATTCTAGACCCGAAAGATCTAGTTAGGCATTTTTTCTTCTGACAGATGTTTTCCCTCCCCAGCAATAGAATCGTGCGTTTTAGAGATTCGTCTTCATTTTTCATAACTTGTGGCGCCAGAGGAGCCGAGGACCGAAGAAACCCGAAGACGTTTCATTAACATTCAGCACAGGCGAGATTCGTGAGAGGTTAGATTATTGGCGGGCAAGTGCATTCACACACACACACACACACACACACACACACACACACACACACACACACACACACACACACACACACACACACACACACACACACACACACACACAGAAAGTCGCTCACGCGCGCACACAATACCCATTCCAACACACACACAGACCACTCCCACCCCTCCCCCCCCACACACACACACACACACACACACACACACACACACACACACACACACACACACACACACACACACACACACACACACACACACACACACACACACACACACACACACACACACACACACACACGCCGGCACACGCGCCAACCGCCGCTGGGCGCTCGAGCTTCGGCAGAGACTGACAGATGCGGGACGACCGCTCTGAGCTGTGCGCGTGCTGCTCGTGTTCCTCCGTAGACTCCGTCCTTTTCTTCCGTTAAGAGAAAAAAAAAACTTTGAAAGGGAAGCGAAACACAAAC
>NC_082386.1:21255609-21263109 GCF_031168955.1 Gadus macrocephalus | reverse complement strand
GCTTGGCTTCGTCTTTACGGAGATACTGCGAAACCGGATAGATCGAAACCGTAACGGTTTCGCCTGTTTCGGCTTCGTGTGGACGGGGCCTGAATCGTTTGTGGGGGGGGGGGGGGGGTGGGTACAACCAAAACAAGTAGTATGCTCCCCCCCCCACTGTGCCTTGTCGGGCTGGGCTGTGTGCACCTCGTCGGGCCGAGTGCCCCCTCCTCCCCCCTCCCCTCTCCTCCCCCCCCCTCCCCTGCTACTTAGGCTAATTAGAACCCAGAGTGACCCACAACTGTAATCTTCTGCACATCGGCTGCCATTGGAGGACCGGAACGCAGGGGAAGGAGAGGAGGAGAGGAGCTGGTGGCCCGGGCGGAGGGAGAGGGAACCCAATGTTCCTCACTCCATCGGGGCCATTATGGGTATTTAGGGGGTGATTCGGCCGCTGAATGGTCCCTTTCAGGCAATGAGTTTAAGGAATGAGATCGACTTTGGATTTGGCTCCAGCGTCAGGAGAAACCCTCAAGGAAGTGACCGCAAACTGCAATGCGTTGGATTATTTATGTTCTCCTGTGTGTGTGTGTGTGTGTGTGTGTGTGTGTGTGTGTGTGTGTGTAGATGTGTGTGTGTGTGTGTGTGTGTGTGTGTGTGTGTGTGTGTGTGTGTGGTGTGTGTGTTGTGTGTGTGTGTGTGTGTGTGCGGTAAAGTGGGGGTGCACGTGTATTGAGTATTGACGTTGGCAAGACATTTCCTTTTCGGTGGCAATTACGAATCCTGTGGTTCTAATTTGAAAAAAAACAAAACACCTGACACTCTCCCAGACCTGGACTTTTCTGGAATTGCTGATGTTATCGCCGGAAAATTATTTATTTCACAGATTGTTACCCCTTCCCCACCTACCCCCCAAACGCCTCACGGTAAACGCATTAACATTTCCAGGCGTGCTGGAGGAAATGGCTTCCCTCCGTTTCCTTAACCTGATTGGTTGAGGGACGGTTTGGTTTGGAATTCATTATTTGTAAGCTGTATGAGCGTAACGCAACCCGCAGCAGATTAGACCCTGAAATATGGTGATTCAATACCACACCTCATTCTGAATACTAGCTATATACATTGCATACATTTACCATATTCTATTTTGTCGTTCAGCAAGTACGCCTCTTTTGTAATGTAAGAAGATAAGGGTCAATAAGGAGTTCAGGAGGTAGAGCGGGTTGACTGTTAACCGGGAGGTTGCTGGTTCATTCCCCTAGGTGTCGAGGTGTCCCTGAGCAAGGCACCTCACCCAAACTGCTGCTGACGAGCTGGCTGTCGCAGTGTGTGCTTGGCTCCGCCGTCGGCGTGTGAATGAGTGTATGAATGGTTGCAGGGTCGTTTCGGAAAGAAGTGTCTGCTCGATGCCTTAACTATAACGACAATAACGGTAGGGCTTGCTCAAGGACGCCTGCATTGTGGCCATTGGGGTTGGGACTCCGAACCTTTCAGCTGGAAGTTAATCACCCTGCAGCCTCTCGATGAGCCTGCACCATGTACAGTACACATACAATTAGAGGAGGAGAGCTTTATTTTCGTTTTTTAATCGGGGTTGCTTAGTTACAGTCTCTATCCCTACATTGCAGGCCTTTCAATTGCGTGGATCATCCTTTGAGCACCTCGGTGTGTGCCGGTGCTGCTAAAGCCCGTCAGAAGGGACGTCGCGGGGGTCTGTCTGGTGGCGGGGGGCTTTCTGGTGGCGGTCGCTCACATGGCTCGTCGTCGCGGCGATACTCCGATGTTTCTGCGTCAGCTTTTGTTTTGACCCCCTGTTCTGCCGGCCGAGGCAAAAAACAATCACAATGTCATCAAAACGACAAACCTTGTTGCATATACTCCATTTGTATATGGTATGTTTTAAGTATGTAACAATGACCGAGAATTAATGTTTTTCGTATTGCACCGTTGGTGGGCCCGTACTTATCGTAATTATGGCCGGGACAAGAGTTTAAGATGTTCATTGGGAATTCTACCCATGGTATCATAAGATTAATGGATTTGATAGTAAAGGATAAAAGCATTTTCATTCATTATAATGACCACATATTATTTATCGCACTATTCCATAATCCATAATGTATGAATATTTTTTCCTAAATCGCATTCATCTCGAAAGTGCCGAGGCTTTGGTCGGCTGCAACCTTTTAGAGAAACCGATTGAGAATCCCTTTTAGAAAACGGGACAATACCTGCAGAGTCAAATGAATTATTTGGATTACGAGTTGAAATGTTCTGGAGTGGAAGTATCCCATAACCTACACAATGTCCTTCAATTTAAAGTATAAATTGTTTAAAGTTGTAGCAAAGCCTGATCGTTGTCTTAAAGTTCCACTTTCCACGGCTGCTGGTTCGCGGTGGGAACAGCGTCTGTGTTTATTTATTGTTTGGGTCGGCCACAGACTACCAGCCTGCAGTACATCAGCGCTGTGTTCCTTCATTCAATCTTTCAGTTTTAATGTTGCAGCTCATGCAGTACCGCCGAATGAAGATTAGTGTATTTAAAAAAAACTCAATTTCCCTCTTTGAATAAAATTACATTTTAATCTACAGACCCTGATGAATAAAGACCCATTGTGGCTTCGCCCTCAGAGGAGTCACGCACACAGACGCACACACCAGCTTCACACACACATGAACACGCACACACACACACAAGCACGTACGCACACACACAATCACACGAACATGCACGCACGCATGCACGCACACGCATACCCACACCCACACACACACACACACACACACACACAAACACACACGAACATGCACGTACACACATATACAAACACAAAAACACACACGCAGACACACACCAATCACACTCTCACATGCAGACACACACAGCCCCATTCACAAGGTTAAACACACAGACACTTTGCTTTCCTCAAACACACGTTTGACCCACTCTCCACACACACACACACACACACACACACACACACACACACACACACACACACACACACACACACACACACACACACACACACACACACCTCCTCCGGCCTGTTCACACTAGAGGTTATTAAACCTAATGAAGCTTCACGAGGCCACTGTGTCTTTTTAGTATTTTTCCCTCAGAGACGATGGAGGGATTTGTACTTAGGGGGATAAACGAGTGAAGTGGGGGGGGGCACGGCGATCCGAGGGGTGCGCCACGACACCGCGGGCCGACTGACAGCTTAAGACACGCCGACCACTTAATGCAAACAGCTCTGAGCAGCCCTTTATTAGCTCCGTGATGACGCCTCACTCCGTCCATCCCGGAGGCACTTTAACTGAGCGGGGACGGAGACAAGCCCCGCCCGTCCGTCCGTCCGTTGGGACCGAGAGACGAGACGGACGCACGGCTGAGCCCACACGCCGCAACACCGCGCGGCGGGCTGTCTGCGCTCTGATAGCTGCCTGGTGGATGGACGAGTGTGTGGACGAGTGTGTGGACGAGTGTGTGGACGAGTGTGTGGACGAGTGTGTGGACGAGTGTGTGGACGAGTGTGTGGACGAGTGTGTGGACGAGTGTTTGGACTAGTGTGTGGACGAGTGTTTGGACGAGTGTGTGGACGAGTGTTTGGACGAGTGTTTGGACTAGTGTTTGGACTAGTGTTTGGACGAGTGTTTGGACTAGTGTTTGGACTATTGTCTGGACGAGTGTTTGGACTAGTGTTTGGACTAGTGTTTGGACGAGTGTTTGGACTAGTGTTTGGACTAGTGTATGGACTATTGTTTGTACTAGTGTTTGGACTAGTGTATGGACTAGTGTTTGGACTATTGTCTGGACGAGTGTTTGGACTAGTGTTTGGACTAGTGTATGGACTATTGTTTGGACTAGTGTTTGGACTAGTGTATGGACTAGTATTTGGACTCGTGTATGGTCCAAACACCATGCACGACCAGTGCATGGACCAGTGTGTGGACTCGTTTTTGGAGTAGTGCTGGGATTAGTGTTCACTCCAGTATTTGAGCTAATGTTTGGATAAGTGTTTGGGGTAGTATGTGGGCCAGTATGCGGACTGTATACAGTAGTGTTTGGACTAGTGTGTGGTCTACTGTTTGGACCAATGTTTGGACAAGTTTTCGGACTGGTGTTTGGACTAGTGTTTGGACTGGTGTATGTACTAGTGTTTGGACTAGTGTATGTATTAGCGTTGGACTAGCATTTGGACTAGCGTTTGGACTAGCGTTTGGACTAGCGTTTTGGCTAGTCAGTGTCAGTGATTAGCCCTCTAGATGAGGAGTCAACATGAAGGAAAACAATATCAGCTCTGCCCTGAAGCAACAGTCTTAAGAAAGCAGCCGTCCCAACTCTGTGTATCGTAGCGTAACGGAAGATAGAAACCAGAAAAGAAAAGCAAGAAATGAAAAAATAGAGTTAGGGAAAGAATGAAGGAGGCTTATGATGAATAGAGGAGACGGAGGAGGAGGAGCAGCAGGAGGAGGAGCAGAGAGACGACATCCGTCAGCGTTAGGGAGAGACACCGAGGGAGAGAGCAAATGATAGGCAGTTAGCTCTAAGAAGGAGTAATTTAGCAAAAGGGAGATAAAGGAGAGATGGAGGTGGGGAAGGAGACGAGCGATGGACACACGGACGGATGCACGGACGGACCGATGAATGGAAGGATGGAAGCAAGAATAGACGGCAGGACAGACGGAAGAAAGGGGCCGGATGGGAGGGCGCTGGGTGGGTGGGTGAATGGATGAAATGGGCGATGGATGGAGAGAGAGGAAGGGATGAGGATGGATGAAGGGATGATGGTGGATGAAGGGGTGAAGGCGATGGAGACGGGGGGGTTATCAGAAGGGACAGCTCCGCGGTAGGAGCCAAAGCAGAGTTCCAGACAGACGGCCGGGGGCGAGTTTAGCACGGAAACCTCAGCCTAGAGAAAAATATATATTACGTTTTGATCTAAAAACCAGCGAGTTCATTGGAGGATTGCTAAAAGAGAACGGCTCCAACATTGGTGCCGGGAAACAAAATGTCTGCATATATGGAAGCCCGCACAGTGAGACGCTCACATGATGTTCAAGACCTCTTCACACAACCGTGTGCTGGAATAGTGGTACTTTACAATGATAATGCGCACACAGGCACACACACACACAAACACACAGACACACTTACACACACGCACGCACGCACACAAACACACACACGCACACACATGCACACGCACACACACAAACACACACACACACACTCCTTTATTGTATATTCTACTCTGCTCTTCATCACTAGTCACTAGTCAGTGTGTGTGTGTTTGTGTGTGTGTGTGTGTGTGTGTGTGTGTGTGTGTGTGTGTGTGTGTGTGTGTGTGTGTGTGTGTGTGTGTGTGTGTGTGTGTGTGTGTGTGTGTGTGTGTGTGTGTGCATGTGCAGTGAGCTTATTACTTGGGAAAGGCAGCGGGAAAGTGAAGCAGAACACCAGTCATCTAGGCCAGGTGGAGCTAGTAGATAACGGCTGGAAAGATTCACACACACGCACACGCACACACCCGCACACCCACACACACCCACACACACCCACACACACCAGTCACACACACACACACACACACACACACACACACACACACACACACACACACAGCAGACCCTATAGCTGCTGGACACAGGCCACAGGTGAGGACCATGCAAACAGGCAGAGAGACGTTGAGAGTGACACTGGTGGCAAAAGAGTGAGACAACAGTAAATGAGGGGGAGACGGGTGGGAAAAAAGATAAACAGTAAAACAGTTAAACTATCTGTATGGAAAGACAGCAGGTGATGGGAGTGAGACAGTGCAGGATGGGAGTGAGACAGTGCAGGTGATGGGAGTGAGACAGTGCAGGGTGGGAGTGAGACAGTGCAGGATGGGAGTGAGACAGTGCAGGGTGGGAGTGAGACAGCGCAGGATGGGAGTGAGACAGCGCAGGATGGGAGTGAGACAGTGCAGGATGGGAGTGAGACAGTGCAGGTGATGGGAGTGAGACAGTGCAGGGTGTGAGTGAGACAGTGCAGGATGGGAGTGAGACAGTGCAGGTGATGGGAGTGAGACAGTGCAGGGTGGGAGTGAGACAGTGCAGGATGGGAGTGAGACAGTGCAGGTGATGGGAGTGAGACAGTGCAGGGTGGGAGTGAGACAGTGCAGGATGGGAGTGAGACAGTGCAGGGTGGGAGTGAGACAGTGCAGGATGGGAGTGAGACGGTGCAGGATGGGAGTGAGACGGTGCAGGGTGGGAGTGAGACAGTGCAGGATGGGAGTGAGACAGTGCAGGTGATGGGAGTGAGACAGTGCAGGGTGGGAGTGAGACAGTGCAGGAGGGGAGTGAGACAGTGCAGGGTGGGAGTTAGACAGTGCAGGAGGGGAGTGAGACAGTGCAGGGTGGGAGTGAGACAGTGCAGGATGGGAGTGAGACTGCTCAGGGTGGGAGTGAGACAGCGCAGGATGGGAGTGAGACAGTGCAGGATGGGAGTGAGACAGTGCAGGTGATGGGAGTGAGACAGTGCAGGATGGGAGTGAGACAGTGCAGGGTGGGAGTGAGACAGTGCAGGGTGGGAGTGAGACAGTGCAGGATGGGAGTGAGACAGTGCAGGGTGGGAGTGAGACAGTGCAGGGTGGGAGTGAGACAGTGCAGGGTGGGAGTGAGACAGTGCAGGGTGGGAGTGAGACAGTGCAGGATGGGAGTGAGACAGTGCAGGATGGGAGTGAGACAGTGCAGGGTGGGAGTGAGACAGTGCAGGGTGGGAGTGAGACAGTGCAGGGGAGGAGTGAGACAGTGCAGGATGGGAGTGAGACAGTGCAGGGGGGGAGTGAGACAGTGCATGATGGGAGTGAGACAGTGCAGGGGGGGAGTGAGACAGTGCATGATGGGAGTGAGACAGTGCAGGGTGGGAGTGAGACAGTGCAGGATGGGAGTGAGACAGTGCAGGGTGGGAGTGAGACAGTGCAGGATGGGAGTGAGACAGTGCAGGGTGGGAGTGAGACAGTGCAGGGTGGGAGTGAGACAGTGCAGGGTGGGAGTGAGACAGTGCAGGATGGGAGTGAGACAGTGCAGGATGGGAGTGAGACAGTGCAGGGTGGGAGTGAGACAGTGCAGGGGAGGAGTGAGACAGTGCAGGATGGGAGTGAGACAGTGCAGGGGGGAGTGAGACAGTGCATGATGGGAGTGAGACAGTGCAGGGGGGGAGTGAGACAGTGCATGATGGGAGTGAGACAGTGCAGGGGGGGAGTGAGACAGTGCACGATGGGAGTGAGACAGTGCAGGGGGGGAGTGGAGAGGGGGTGATGATAATGGATGGGTTGTGAAAAGAGAGAAAAAGAAGGCTGTTGGCGTGAGACAGGAATGATGAGAGTGAGACCGCTGGTATGAGCCGACCACGGGCGTGGGAGTGAGACAGCAGGTGGTTGGAGTGAGACAGGTGTACCAAGAGTGAGACAGCTGGTGATGGGTGTGAGACAGCAGGGATGAGAGGTAAAACAGATGCAGACAGATGGTGCCGGA
>NC_082386.1:21250609-21253109 GCF_031168955.1 Gadus macrocephalus | reverse complement strand
CAGCCTCCTTTGATATTTCATTAAAAGATGGTTTATGTTGCTCCGAGAGAAACGAGCCGTTTTAAATGAGATCTAATTTCCTCTCTGTAATCAAACGCGTGTGAAAAAAATAGGAAAAACACGGCTGTTTAATACTTTAATACTCAAGAACACGCTCATCCTTGAAGATAAGATGGTATTATCTAGTGTTATCTAATCAAAACAGTTGTTAAAGAAAAATGAGCTGCAAAGGAATTGTGAGGACAGGATTTAAGGTTTATCCGCAAAGCCAACTGGCTCGGATCACAGATTAAAACGATGAAAAATCATCGATCGATCACTTGGAGCTGACGAATATCAATTGATTTTAAACCTCTATTGGGCGAAGCAGAGCTTAAGCAGACTGACTGGCAGCAGACCTCTTGTTCTTCAGTCTGGGCCTGAGACGGAGCTAGCACACAGAGGTAGCAGAAGAGAGAGCTGGATAGCGAAAACCAGGAAACGAGACTGATGTATGAGCAGCACCCTTGCTGTAATTCAAAACATGGCAGTACAGAAAGCAACAAAAGATGGATTGAACACAGAAATGCGCTGGAAACACACACTACTGGAAAGTAATACATTATTCAAAATGAATTGAGGCGTCTAATTGAATCTGAGCCTCACAAACTGATTTTCTTCTGGAAAGCATTCCAGTGTCACCCTTGTTTATCTGGCGTTCAAAGAAAACAGTTTCATTTTAATTATATATTTCATTTGCTGTTCGACATCATCCGGAGAATGCATCTCAGGATTAGTGTCAAGACTGTTACGTTTCCTGTTCTCCGACTAATCAGAACCTCTCGCTTTGTGAGAACTCGAACAACACGGTACCACACACGAGTCTATACTCTAAAGCCTCATTACACACTTGAATGTGAACACGGATCGGAATTAGTTCGAGGCAGTGAACAGCACACACCACTTCTCACTCTTTTCCAATATGTCTCACCCTTGGGAGACTAGTGTCTCATGTTCTTCTGCACACGTCTCACTCTTTTCACACATGTCTCACGCTCATCGCCTGCTGTCTCACTCTCTTCACACCTGACTCAATCTTTTTGACGACGGCTCAGATTGTTTTTCAACTTAATTTTTTAAAGGTCCCATGACATGCCACCCGGTGTGGTGTGATTAGCCATTGCAAGCCGTTTTGGAAATCTGCCCCTTATGACATCACAGGCGGGCGTGTCCACCTAGATGTGTGACCGATGGATGAGCAACGTTTGCTAAAGTCCACTGGTAGACTGATCTATCCAGCACGCATCTAGGGGGACACGCCCACCTGTGATGTCATAAGGGGACGATTTCCAAAACGGCATGCGACGGCTAATCACACCACACCGGGTGGCATGTCATGGGACCTTTAATATTTGCTAAAACGCCCCGTCTGATTCCTCCTCTCGGAGGGGGTCAGTGTCTCCCTACCGCCCTGCGTGTGACACGTCCTGTCCTCTGGCCACTGAGTCCTCCTGGAGTCAAGTGGAGGACGCTGAAGACCAGGGCCCGTTGGCAGCAGCGGCCCCGTAGCACTAGGGCCCCCAGCGGCAGCAGGGGGCCTGCGTCCATCTCTGTCAGAGACTCTCTGCCTGGAGGATCGTTAGCCATTCAGATACATCAGGCCTGACTCAGGGAGCCATGGAGAGCTCGTTGAGAGCGTCTCAGGAGGGCTCGACTGCAGCGCACACTGCATATGCATGAGGCTGCCTGCCTCTCACCGGCCAATGTGGTTCAATCTCTTTTGGGACGAAAACACGTTTTAGTTCGACGAAGGAAACAAATGGAAACAAGCTGACTTTGTCGTGTTTTCAGAGGGCGATTTGTTCTCACGTCAGAATGCGACCTTGAGATATTTCTCTGCGTTCCCCACCTTTGTGAAGCAGCAGAAAAAAATGATTTTGTGGTGGACAGAAAAAATATATTTTCCAGGGCTGGTAAAACAAATATTGAGACACGATTGCACATTCGGCTTTTTCCATCCTCGTGGCAGTTATGTTGAGAACTCCAACTTTCCATCTGATTAAATACAGCAAATGTACAATATTTAAAATCAGTATGTGCTTACGCAAGCAAGCCGGCACGTCTAATCTTCCGTTTTCTTAGTGGAGGGGAAAAACGCTGATGAATTTCCTCCACCATTACCCAGCTTCACCAAGGTACTCCAATCAATGGACGGCCGAGACAGAGATGAAGGCTTCAGCCGCACTTCAGAAGGACCATACTATAGACGGTGAAACGCCTTTCTTAACCACAGAACTCTTCAATGCTGTGCCTTTATATATTTTTTATGACCCATGCACACTTATCCCTCTAAAGTGCTTTTCAACGACCTCCTTACAGCCTCCACGAGCCTTAGAGAGTAGTTTAGTTTTTCTGTCGAGATCCTTGCTATTGTGTTTGCCACGCATAATATCTAATAACCTTTAAGCCATTGAGGTGGTATCCATTTCAGCTTAAAATCGACGAGTCATTCTTATTGGTT
>NC_082386.1:21236302-21245509 GCF_031168955.1 Gadus macrocephalus | reverse complement strand
GGGGGGCTCTAAAGCCAGACTCCTGGAGATACAGACTCCTCGGGTTGCCGTCGGCAGCGCTGAGATCTAATCATAGATACTCTCCCGCTCCTCGTCGGCGTGTTGAGAGCGTTTCCTGGGCGCCTCACGCTGGCGTCGCCGGGTTAAGATATGCGGCGTGTTGTGATGTTATTTTTACGTCGTCCCGTTTGTCAAACAGAACGTCGAAGAGTGTACGCACTGAGGCATCCATCGGTGAGGGTTTGTGATCTTTCTTTTTTTTGTGTTTATGTACAGTATGCCTGTACGGGTCTGCACAGTGATGCTTCTGGTGTACGCAGCGATTCGTTTTGGCAGTGTGTGTGAACGAGGACCTGGCCGAGGCGAACGGACTCGGGAGGCTGGGGGAGGCTGCACACCTGTCGCCCGTTGAGTAATCAGTGGTCAACAGGTTGAACACGCCGTCTCCCCCACACACCCAGGGAGAGATCTACGATTGTGATGATGATCATGAATCATAATCAATAAACCGTTCTGTCATCGCCGACGCCCTGCGTCCCCTCCGGCCTCCCCTAGGTGGCGTGAGGCGCGGACCTTGCTCAATATTCAGCCTCATAGCATAATTGAAAAAAAAAAAGTCATATTTTTAGGTTCATCTTGTGTCTAGTATCTGCTTTATACGGTCTACCTGAGTCAAATAGAAGACCTAGGCAGATAGTGTGATGATGATGGAATGTGAAAAGCACTCTGATTGGCTTAGGATATAGCCAATGAGGCACACTGAACCAACAGCGTCAGGAGAGTAGTGTTAGGTTAGAGATCACAATTTGGCCAAAATAGGAATTAGGCAAATATGCTACGAGGCTCACATTATTTATGTATGTATGTGTGTTTCTGTTGCACCTACAGGTGTGTGTGTGTATGTGTGTGTGTGTGTGTGTGTGTGTGTGTGTGTGTGTGTGTGTGTGTGTGTGTGTGTGTGTGTGTGTGTGTGTGTGTGTCTGTGTCAGCGTGTGTATCGTTGTGTGTGTGTGTGTGTGCATGTGTGTAGGTGTACGTATCACCTTGTAGTTGCCTGTCTGTGCGTGAGTATTCAACCTTCAACGTGTGTGTGTGCTTGGGTCCCTGTTCTCCGTACTTTGTGTCAGTGTGTGTGCGTGCGTGCGTGCGTGCGCGTGTGCGTGCGTGCGTGTGCGTGCGTGCGTGCGTGCGTGCGCGTGCGTGCGTGCGTGTGCGTGCGTGCGTGCGTGCGTGCGTGCGTGCGTGCGCGTACCTGGCCAGGTACTGCCCTGAGGAGGGCACCAGGTCGGGGTCCGGCCGCTCGTAGCAGTCGACCGTGTTCTGGACCAGCGCCAGGTCGGGCCGCACGGCGCTGGCCGCCGTCACCGCCCGGCCAATCAGCTGCAGCGCGTCCCGGATGTAGAAGCTGATTGGCTTGCGGCCCACCTCGCCGTACGCCAGCAGCCCCAGCGGCCCGCCCAGCGTGTGCAGCGCGTCGGGCGACAGCGGGTACCCCATGATCCACTGCAGCGCCGGCATCAGGGGGGCGAGGCGCTGGGCGGCCCGCAGCGCCGACGACACGCACTCGGGGTCGGAGCCCAGCAGGAGCACCGAGGAGAGGGGGGAGGGGGGGGGGGAGGAGGGGGAGGGGGGGGAGGAGGACCGCAGCACGCGGCCCGACAGCACCTCAAACACCTGCTCCTCCCGCAGGTCCTCCCGCCGCTGCTGCTCCTCGCTGGCCCCGCCCCCTCCCCCCCCGCCGGCCCCGCCCCTCTGCTCCTCCCCGCCCCCCGTCAGGTTGACCGTGTCCCAGAGCCGCCAGCCGGCCCCCCCGTGGGCCTGCAGGTAGGCCAGCAGCCCCTCCGCCCCCTCCTCCCAGCCCGGGCAGATCACGGCCGCGCCCCCCCACCCCCCCGCCTCCCCCCCTCCCCCTCCCCCTCCCCCTCCCCCTCCGGTGCTGAAGCTGCCCTCCCGGTCTCCCCCCCCTCCCCCTCCTCCCTGCAGGATGGCCAGCAGCAGGCTGCCCAGCGCGGAGGGGGCGACGCGCGCCGACATCTGGAGGTGGAAGGGGTTCTGTGGGGGAGGAGGGGGGAGGAGGGAGGAGGGGGGAGGGAGAGAGAGAGAGAGAGAAAAGAGTGCAATGAAAAAGGGAGATGGGGGGGAGGGAGTGAGAGGCAAAGATCAAAGGGTAAGAAAGATGAGAGGCAAAGAGAGAAATAGAGAGCGGGAGGTGACACAGACGACGGGAGAGAGGGAGAGGGAGGGAGGGAGGGGGTGAGGCAGGGAGGAGGGAGGGGGAGAGAGAGAGAGAGACAGGGGCAACGCGAGGTCGAGAGAGCAAAGTGGAGAACAGAGGAGAGCAGGATAGAGGATTATAGATGAAAGAGAAGCAAGATAGATGGGTGGGAGAGGGGGGGAGTCAGAAAGAGGAGGATAGGGGAGGGAGGGAGGGAGGGAGGGTGGGAGGGAGGGAGGCAGACAAGCGGGAGAGGACGGAAAAGGAGGCAGCAGAGGAGGGGAGGAGAGGAGAGGAGAGGAGAGGAGAGGAGAGGAGAGGAGAGGAGAGAGAAGGGGAGTAGAGGAGAGGAGAGAGATGGGGGAGGAGAGGAGAGAGAAGCCACCAGAGAGATTAATAGATGCGTCCAAGCGGCAGAGCCACCAGCACCATAACACACTTTAACACTTTACTCCAAACACAGATCCATCGCAAACGCACAAACCGCTGCCCTCCGTTGTCTCCCTTCCACTGCCCCCTTCCTCCGCCCAGATCCAGGCAGGAGACAAACAAGAGGGTCGCTGATCCGCTGGTCTGGGGTCTGACGGGGTCTTGGCAGGCGGACAGGAGCCTCCTCAGTCCGCCCCCTGTCCCTGTAGGCACACTGGCCTGTTTCATACCGCTCCAAACGCACCGCCCCCACGCCCTTGAACGCAGCACACAGATGGAGTCTCCTCTCCCTTATCGGGATCTTCTCTGTCGTCCTGCTGTGTGCGTTTGTGTCTGTGTGTGAGTGTGCGCGTCACTATGTGTGTGTGTGTGTGTGTGTTTGTGTATCTTTGTGTCTGTATCTATGTGTGTGTGTGTCTCCATGTGTGTGCTGATGTGTGTGTTTCTATTTGTCCTGCCTCGGTTAGTGTGTGTGTGTGCCTGTGTGTGTGTCAGCGTGGGTATCTTTGTGTATGTGCGTGTGTGTCTCCGTGTGCGTGTGCGTGTGCGTGTGCGTGCGTGTGTGCGTGTGTGTGTGTGTGTGTGTGTGTGTGTGTGTGTGTGTGTGTGTGTGTGTGCTGTGAGCTCTGGGCCAGGTCTGAAGGGGACTGTGTTTGTCTCAAGGTCAAACCTGACTCCAACCCCCTCTGATGTATTGCGTTGCGATGCCTGTCTTGACCCCGCCCCCTGGGGGCAGAGGGGCGGAGCCTAGAGACCAGCCCTCCCCCCCTATGAGTTGTTTTGATTTTATTATTTATTTGACATAAATATACATATTAATATATATATAATCCCTCCTAACCTTGGTGGGTGTTGTGACTAACACTCTGCCCTCTCTTGTGCGTCACCAAGTGTTTGTCAAATCACTGAATGTCAACATCATGGACAGACAGCGTGCGGCGTCTCTCAGAGGGCTGCTTCCTGCCTGATGTGACACATCCCGTGTTCAAGGGGCGACGGGCACAGAGCAGAGCCCACGAGGGCTGTGATTGGCTCCTCCTTGGTTTGCGAGCACACTTTTTTTTAACGCATTTGAATTTGATGTTTTATCGGTCGAAAGGTGTCTGTGGGCCTTCTTGACAGGCTGACAACTCTCAGCTGTCGACGACGTCGCGTTTGTTGTATATTCCGACGACAAATAACGAATCAACACATGCATTCGTAACTAGCTGAATAATATCAGCGGCAACTTGCAGAAAAAGGTGAAGCATGTCAACATTCACCTTATTTCTCCAGCCCCCCCCCCATGCCAAAACCGTAACCTGACGGAGACTCACAAACAGATGTTTACAGAGTCCTTATCTGTGCCAGACAGGCTCAACCCGGCCAGACCCCAGAGGTTATATTTCAATACTGACATTCAAACGCAGTCACTCCCTCCCTCACGCACCCTCACCGGGGCCCGTGCCACGTGGGGGCACCGACTCGCTGAGCTTGTCAGGGGGGGCTTCAGTCCATGTTTCCCAACGCCGGTTGTAAGAGCCCACTCCCAGCCACCGACTAACGAGCGGACTTATAGGATGTGAGATATTTGATGATACATATTTGATTTAAACATTTTTTAAAGGTCTCATTAAGGTCCTGTATCTATATGAACATTTATACTGCCTAATGATTCGTTGCTTCGAGCAAATGCCGCCGCTAATCACTTGTGTTACGGTGCAAAGCACACTCGCTCACGGCGAAATGTTCCCCACCTTGAAATGGGCTCCGAAACGTCACAGACCACTGGGCATGAGTTACTTGAGCCACAGAAAGAAGGGCTGAACGATTTCGGGAAATAATCAAATTGTGATTATCTCAACCAATATTGCGATTGCGATTAAGTATGCGATTTTTCTTTTTAAAGTTCATTATTTTCTGTATTATTCACTAAACAAGCAATAAATCATTCTGTAGTATGACCAACACAACGTTGGAAGCAGTCAACATATTAAGATGATGTCCTTATCGCAGCGACCCGGGTTCGATTCCTGCGCGTGGTTCTTTGCTCCACGTCCTCCCCTCTCTCTCACATATGTCTAGGTCTATCTCACCCGATAATAAAGGATAAAAAAAATATATATATAAATTATATTCTACGTTCTATGACATTCTGCAGTTGGTTTGAATTCGATTAATCGTTCAGCTCTGCACAGGAGGTAATGAATCCGAAAGCGTCCACGAAGAGGTCGCGGAGTTGGGATCACAGCCCGCCACGGCTCATTGGCGGCTTCGAGTTGCGGCGGAGCTACAAGTTTTATCCCCTTCGTTACGCGACCAATCACGTTGAACTGAGGAGGTCACATGTGCCGCCAGAGCCTTGGCCCACGATGCACCTGGTTATCTGAATCGTTAAGCAGTCGCTGCAATCCCAAGAGATCTACTGGGACTTATCGGACACGTTAAGGAGCGGGTAGCGGGGAAGGTGTCTACCTGTGTGCCTACAGGTAGACCACACAGGCATCCATGAGCAGAACACACACACTACACCCCACACAGACACACACTTTCCTCCCATGCACACAAATAAATGCCCACACGCAAACACGCACATGCCTACACCACAGGTTGTGACATCTGACACTCACACCTAGAGAGAAAGACAGAGACAGAGTGAGGCAGAGTGAGCAATACACATACACATATATATATATATATATATATATATATACGTATTTATAGAGAGAGAGAGAGAGAGAGAGAGAGAGAGAGAGAGAGAGAGCGAGAGAGAGCGAGAGCGAGAGCGAGAGAGAGAGAGGGAGAGAGATTGGATGGATATCCACGGTCACACAATGGCCGTCCCTGCGGCCCACACACAAAGGCGTGATTCAAATGGAAATGTTCCACCGGGGGAATAGGGAGTTAACAGTGGAACCATCTTCAGAGAGAGGGTCCTTTGAGGTGCGCTAATGTAGAGAGAGAGAGAGAGAGAGAGAGAGAGAGAGAGAGAGAGAGAGAGAGAGAGAGAGAGAGACCATGCTGAATGATATTCTGTACAGTACAGAATGAGTACAGTAGATGTCTTGTTCTTCTTCATCTAGGGCAGGTGTGTGTGTGTGTGTGTGTGTGTGTGTGTGTGTGTGTGTGTGTGTGTGTGTGTGCGTGCGTATGTGTTTGAATATGTGTGTGTGTGTGTGTACGTGTGCGTGTGTGTACGTTTGCGTGCGTGCGTGCGTTTACGTGTGCGTGAGGGTGTGCGTTTGCATGTGTGTTGGTGTGTGAGCTTCTGTGTGTGTGTGTGTGTACGCGTGTTTGTGTGTGTGCGTGTGCGTGTGTGTGTGTGTGTGTGTGTGTGTGTGTGTGTGTGTGTGGATGACGGAAGGGTTTTGGGTTGGTGGTCTGATAAGGTAAGCGGGAATAGGTCTCTCAGCTTTTGAACTCTCCAGGGGGCCTATAGAAGGAATCAACAGAGGGAGTGTGTGTGTGTGTGTGTGTGTGTGTGTGTGTGTGTGTGTGTGTGTGTGTGTGTGTGTGTGTGTGTGTGTGTGTGTGTGTGTGTGTGTGTGTGTGGACGGGCGTGCACACATGCATGTGTGGAGAGGTACGGGGTGGGGGTGGGTGTGTGGGGAGGGGAGGGTAACTGCGGGGGGTAGAACAGAAGGACGGAGGTGTGTGTGTGTGTGTGTGTGTGTGTGTGGGGGGGGGGGAGGGGGGTGAGACCCAGCAGGAGGTGAGACAGGGGGGAGAGAAGGAGAGCGATGCCGACTGCAGGTGTCTTCAGAGCAGCGTTCTGCGTTTCCCCGTCTGGATGGAGACAGGCCTCCTGCGATGGGAACTATCTGCGCCGTGTCAGCATCTAGTCTACCGCTACGCCGACAGTTCAACAACAAGGCCGAAAAAGTGGTTGCGGGGGGATTTACCGAAGCAAACTAATTGGTTGTGTAACAACCATGAATGACTAACAGTAGCCCGTGGCTCAGAAAGGCCCTGCAAAGACCCAAAATCAATTCTGCTGATCACTATTGTCATATTGTCAATTACCATGATGAGGAATCAATACGAGCAACATTAGCGAATGAAACCATCTACAATCAGAATGACAATTTGTGAATCCGAGCCAAATTTGGGATTTCCAAAATCTGGCGAATCGACAAAGAAGCACAGAGAGAGAAAAACACGAACCAATACGTTATCTTTTTGTGGCTGTCATTCGGCATTTATGTCTCTTTCATCCTGACCAACAATGGAGGCTTATGTCTTGAGGTCAGAGTCCATTAGCATCACAGGCAGCCCCACTTTTCCTGGGATACGTCGTTTATATTCCATGAGCGCTACCACCGTTTCAAAGCATCCCGCAGGGTTTTAATTTAGAAAGTGTTATTAAATTGGCCGGTCAGTGACATAAAATAAACTATAACGGTCGTAGGTGAGCCACAAAATAAGCTCATAAAAAGGCTTTGAGTTTTCCCCCCGTGAGGAAATCTCGACGCAGACAACTTTTAATATATGAAATCATAGCGAGTCAGCTGCCATTAATGCTGTCGTTGACGTCGCGGCGCTGCCGTGTAATCTCGGCTACCGCGTTCCGGCATTAATATTAATGTGCTACTTTCCATGTTTCATTTTCCTTCCACTTTCTACATCAAGTATTCCACAGGACGCTCCCAGATGCGATTCCAGGGTGACTCCAGATGACTTAAAATGACTTCAAGTGCTCGGGGAGAACCAAAGAGAGCTAATATTAAAAAGACTGGAAAAAAACGTGTTTTTTTTCAGTTGGCATTTAGAGCATGAAGCAGATCGCTGAGGAGAGATGGAGGAAGGGATAGGATTCAGGTGGGGCCCGTGGAATGGGGTTGAAGTACTTCTCAGAGAGATAAGTTCTCATCCCATTAGGCTTGTCTCGTCCCCGAGAAAAGCGAATCAAGCGTTTCTTTCTGATATTCCCGGAACCCCAGAAATCCTCAAAATGTAATGTCGGAGTGAAAGTGGGAGACGGCCCGTCTACGACCGGATGATCGTCATGACATCAACGGCCGCACTCATTACGGCTCAGTGCTTTGACATTGGGACTTCCAAAGCGAGGCTTGCCAGTTCCCGGACCAAAGTCCCCGGTTTCAAACCCTGAATGCCCGTGGGCCGACCGAATGGCGTGCCCTGAGCGAGACCAGACCGTTAATGGAATGGATGATAAAAGAATGGCTCACTGCAAGTCGTGCTTGGTTAGAAGAGGCTGCTGCTGCTAAATGACTGAATTTAGCTGAGAGACCTGAAGAAAGAGAGAAGCACATTACTTTGTGGGGCCAGATTAGCCAATAAGTGCATCTATTAAAGACTTGGGAGCCAGCAGAGCTGTAACTCCCTACGTAGCCACGATAAGCAGAATTACTGATCTACATCATCTTCTGGCCTTCCTTCCGCAAACGCGGGCTGAATATGTAATGGGCAATTTTATTTTCAAGGTGTTTTAGGGTTCTGTGCTGCATCGATGTAGCGTGTGTATTTATGTGTGTGTTGAGGGTTCTTTGTGTGTGTGTTTATCTGTTTGTGTGTTGCTTAGGTGTGTGTGAGATTATCTGTTTGTGTGTTGTGTGTGTGTGTGTGTGTATCTGTCTGTCTGTGTGTTGTGTGTGTCTATCCTTTCATGCATGGATGTATCAGTCTGTGTGTCAATGTCTGTTTGTGTGCGTCAATCCTGTTGTGTGTTTATCTGTGTGTAGTGTGTACATGGGTCTGTCTGTTTGTGTGTGTGTGTGTGTGTGTGTGTGTGTGTGTGTGTGTGTGTGTGTGTGTGTGTGTGTGTGTGTGTGTGTGTGTCTTTATCTGCGTGCGTTTGCATGTGACACAAAACAGCATGTGCACCATTTCCTCTTTGGACTGCCTCCAATGGTTTCGCTGCAGTTATCAGAGATATGCATTTTTTTAAATGTCATTTTTTATGGGCTCCGGCAGTCTCTTTGATTCTGAGAACAAGCACACTGGTTTTATGGGATGAAATGGTCTAGACTCACCGACAGACACTGGATGCTGGGAGGCTTATTAATGGTTTGGTCTTGAAGGCAGATGTCTGGCCAGTCCGCGTGTTGGGCTTAAGTACAGCAGCCAGCGCACATATCAGCCTATCACAGACAGTTACTTGGGCTTTGAGGACGGTTAAAACCTGGATGCATTCTGCTTTCAGGCCTAAAGAGACGTAATGGAGATTATGTTGTGTGAGGCAGGCGTTTTAATGAATGAGACTTTTATGTCTTTGTGTGTTTCTGTTTGTGTGTGCGTGTGTCTGTGCGTGTTTGGGACCGTCTTTTTTGTGAGTTTGTTTGTGTGGGGCTGTGTGTGTGTTTGTATGTGTGTGTGTGTTTGTGTGTGTGTGTGTGTGTGTGTATGTGTGTGCGTGTGTTTGGGACCATCTTTGTTTGGGACCGGTGTTTGTTTGTGTGCGTGTGTGTTCTTGTGTTCAGAACGACTTTGTGCGAGATTGTTTGTGTGTGTGTGTGTGTGTGTCTGTGTGTGTGTGTGTGTGCGTGTGTGTGTGTGTGTGTGTGTGATCGGGACCGTCTTATTACGAGTCACTGACCCTTCTAAGCCACCATACTTTAGAAACA
>NC_082386.1:21228802-21231302 GCF_031168955.1 Gadus macrocephalus | reverse complement strand
GAATGGGACGGGACATTTTCACTCATTTTAAATATTATTTTTACTTATTTTATACATTTTTAAATATCTATTTACTTTATATTGTACTGTTGCAGCTATGTGTGTGTTGAGGTACCAAGCATAAGAAACGTACTCTTGTGTTTTGGTACAATTCTGATTCTGATTCATAAGTGCTTTAAGAAGACGACTTTCGTGTCATTTGTGGTAGCAGTTCTGAGGGGGGGGTGGTGGGGGGGGCAGGGGGTTGTGGAGTTTAAAATTAATTAGTCAAGATTTATTGGAAATGATGATACACAGACCTGAGATGCCCCATTCGATATTTTACAATCAATACGGCATTCCAAAAAGGGTACAAAGGTTCTAGTGGCCTGTCTGAAACATTTGTAGTTCATCTCTCAAAGTCAAGTCACTAGATTCAATGTTATTGTCTTGAGGTGCCCTGTGCCTGTGGCGGTAAGCCATACTTTATTCTCACCTGTAAAAACAGATGGATGAACATATCCTCGTTTGTGACTAAATGACCTTGTTCGAATTTAATCCGGCCGCAAAACCAGTGACGCTAAACGGTACTTAACATGTACTTAACATGTACTTAATGTGGTCTTACGGCGCCTCGGATAAACACCTGACCTCAGCCCCCCCCCCCTGAGGGGAAGCGGGTCACAGGTCAGCCGACCTTTGACCTTCAGTGAGCTCCTGCAGACCAGTGCTGAATCAGATTCCCTGATTACGCGCCCCTCCTTCGACCGCGTGGTAAACTCCAGCAGCGACCAGAGAAGGTACAACCCGTACCCCCCAGCCCGGACCGACCAAGTACGGCCGTCTTACAGCTGTTCACCGTAAACTGAAAGTATCCGGTCGGGGACACGCCATCAAACCGGCACTACTTTGCACAAGTTGTGGATCGGGGTGAATAAAAAAATAACACAGGGTTCCCCCCCCTCCAGAGGGTAACCACGGTAACGGAGAGAGAGGGCCGGACTGCAATGAGATGAGAGAGTCCATTAAACATAAGGACCTTGTTAGCCCCCCCTGACACCTGGGTTATGGGGCCATAAAGACGTTGTGGGGACGGCCGGTCGGGACGACGACTCTGAGGAGACTCAGTGAGGCCAAGCCGCCCCTCCACCCCCCCCCGCCCCGCCTTTATGAGGGTGGGGAAGTGGGACACACTCGTTGTAGCTCATGTTTGCGGAGAAACCAATTATAACCAGTGTTTGTTTCGGATGTATCGGTTGCTTTGTGTGATGTGTGTGCGTTTGCGTTTGAATGCCAAACCTTGTGTGTATTACGGCATGGCGTGTCTTTGTGTTTGTGTGTGTCTGTGTCTGTGTGTGCGTGTGTCTGTGTGTGCGTGTGTCTGTCTGTGTGTGTGTCTGTCTGTGGGTGTGTCTCTGTGTGTGTATGTGTATGTGCGTGTGTGTGTGTGTGTGTGTGTATGGGTGTTGGCTTGCATTTGTGGATGTCTGTATTTCAGTGCCAGATTAAGCAGATGAACAGGTGTGCCACGCATGAATGTGCGTGTGTGTGTGTGTGTGTGTGTGTGTGTGTGTGTGTGTGTGTGTGTGTGTGTGTGTGTGTGTGTGTGTGTGTGTGTGTGTATGCATGTGTGTGTCTGTGTGTCTGTCTGTCTGTCTGTGTGTCTGTGTGTCTGTCTGTCTGTGTGTCTGTGTGTCTGTGTGTCTGTGTGCGTGTGTGTGCGTGTGGAGCGTCTCTACTTGTTACTCTGTGTGTGTTAGCGGCTGTATTTTACGATTCATTTGATGGAATATTGTTCTCTGTGGGGCTGCAAATTAATTTGTCTGATCAAAAGAAAAAGCAAAGCACATCAGCACTTTCTTTCCCGGGGCCAGTTAGTGAACACACGCACACACACGAAAATGATGCACACAAACAAGCACACACACACACACACGCACACACACACGCACAGACACACACGCACACACACACACACACACACACGCACGCACGCACGCACACACACACGCACACACACAGACACACACGCACAGACACACACGCACACACACACACACACACGCACGCACACACACGCACACACACACACACACAGGCAAAAAATCCCCCCCACACACAGACAGGATTCCACACACACAAACACACACACACATCGGTCTGGTATGTAATCACACACTCAAACAGAGTGTTCTGTTGGCGTTGTGTTGCCGTTGTGTTGGCGTTGTGTTGGTGTTGTGTTGCCGTGGCGACGCAGGCTTTGTGCTACTCCACATTAAGTCACTTAGTTTATTCAGATGAGCCCCCGCAGGGGCAGCCTCCACTACCCACTAGTTTGTTCGTATTAAAGTATGTAAATGAGCCGTCTCTCTCCCCGGAGTCCCCGCCCCCTCCACCCTCCCCGGCCCCGCCCCCCCCAGAGAGCCCAGCCCCTACGTGCCCAGGCCGTCCGGTCGCCCCCCTGTCGCGGTGTATCCATCCTGCTCTGTGTTTAAGCGCCACGCGCTGAGGCCTCCCGGTG
>NC_082386.1:21221867-21228702 GCF_031168955.1 Gadus macrocephalus | reverse complement strand
CATCATTAGCGGCGGAATCGCCTCCCTCTCCCCCCCCCCCCCCTAACCCCACCCCCCGCCCACCCTATGACCTCGCTCCCCGGGCGTCCGCATCACACCGCGAAGCGACTGGGACGAGGTTCTCCGTATGGACGGTACGGGCGAGAGAGAGAGAGAGAGAGAGAGAGAGAGAGAGAGAGAGAGAGAGAGAGAGAGAGAGAGAGAGAGATGGGAGAGAGAGAGAGAGGGAGGGAGAGAGAGGGAGAGAGGGAGAGATAGAGAGAGAGAGAGAGAGAGAGAGAGAGAGAGAGAGAATGGGAGAGAGAGAGAGGGAGAGAGAGAGAGAGAGAGAGAGAGAGGGAGAGAGAGAGAGAGAGAATGGGAGAGAGAGAGAGAGAGAGAGAGAGAGAGAGAGAGAGAGAGAGAGAGAGGGCGGGATCCGTTTCAGTTCCATAGGACGAGAGAGGACGAGAGGAGAGAGAGAAGAGGTTGCATGTGACAGACGTGTATTCTCTTGCGTTGTCAAATTATTCCTCAGGAAACGTTTTAAACTTCCCCTCCTTGTGTCTGATGTTGTTACGGTCGTGTTCTTACCCTGGTCGCTCTGTTTCTGTTGCTAAGTGACACCGTACCTGGACCCACAGGAAGTCAGAGAACAGAGGATGCGTCGCACTAGTCCGGGGTTTGATAATGGAACCCCGGACCCCCTCTCAGCCTACCTCATCCCCCCACAGACACCCCACCAAAGCCCAGACAGAGAGCCCTCCCTCTGGGAAGAGGCCCTGTCTGTGATGAAAGGTGAGCGTCCCCCAGTGTCGTTGTTTAATCCGTGTACACACTGTTCTACCGGCCCACACTACTGTGTTCTGTTATGGCCATCATCTCTTTTATTAAAGCACGCCAGGGTGGGTCTGTTTCGGCTCTTTCGACTCTTTCTGATCATTACAATGTCATCATTCTTTCATGTGATTGTCGGTTTTTTGTGTTGTCTTGCAACGTTGTGTATACTGCTGCAAAACAAATTGGCCCTTGGGGACATTGAAGATTTGGTCTTTCCGCCCGCAGCAATGTCAGGGTTCTCCGCGTGGACTCGCTCGGGTTCTCTCACCTGCACACTGACACGGTAGAAATCTGTCATAACAAATGATCCAACGTGTTTATTGAGCGGTGAGTCTAGTCGTGGTTTCACTGCCCGTTATCCAGAGTCCGCATGTAGCAGTCCGCCAGCGAGAGGCACACAACGCCTACCTGCGGTTGAATGACCTTTCAGTGTTCACTGGACGTCACTCTGGATCAAAGGGTCAGCTGAATCACCTTCTCATGCTTAAGGACTTAGGCTGGTCTGTTATCTCCAGTGTGAATTATAAGATCATCTACTTTTTGGGACAACGCTTCAGATCCCATTGACCCGAAAGGCATTAGCAACGGTAATCCTGCAGTAATCTCCCAGATAGCAACACGACTATGGGCCTTATTCACCACGCTGCCATTTTGGTTCCATCTTGGCTCCTAAAACTTGGTGGGGGCAAATTAATGTGGATTTGTATTCAGTTACCGGAACAACCAGCTCGCCTTTAGAACCAAAATGGCGGCTAGGTGAAAGAGGCCCATAGATGAATAACATACATTGTCCTGTGATGTCATCTGACATCATGGCTGATGCAACTGTGGTCTCATGAGCACCCTGTTCATTAAAACATGCTGGGAAGCTAACGTCTGAGTGCCCGGCATTCATCTTTTTCAAATCGATAATTTCATGAGACTCAAATTCATCACATGATTCAAAGTGATACGGTAATGTAGTTATTAACAACGCTCACACAGGTGATTGGTAATCATTGATGAGGTGTCATATCACCTCCCTCATCACACACTCACACTAACTACGCTTGGGTGTCTGTAAAAGCGCTTTATAAATGCAATGAATTATTAATACCGAATAAACAAGAGAGAGAGAGAGAGAATGGTCGGTGTAATAAGTGCCGGGTCACACACTGTTAACATACAGTGGGACGTTAAAGGAGACGTATTATACCACCAGGTGTGAGTGATTAGCCTGACAAGCCGTTTCGGAAATCGGCCCTGTATGACATCACTAGTGGGCGTGTCCACCTAGATCGTGCTGGATAGATCAGTCTACCAGCCTACCCAGTGGACTGAAGTAAACGTTGCTCATCTATCCAGCACAGATCTAGGTGGACACGCCCACTAGTGATGTCATATGGGGCATATTTTCGAAACAGCTTGGAAGGCTAATCACTCACACCTGGTGGTATAATACATCCCCTTTAAACACAACAGAAGAACCAAAGAGACGAAATGCCTGTGGTCCAAAACACACCAACAGCCTAATAATAAAGCATGCAGGCCATACCTGTACAGGTGCACCACATCACAACCCTAGTCCCGCCCCCCGGCTCCGCCCACTGGTCCCGCCCCCGGCTCCGCCCACTGGTCCCGCCCACCGACTCCGCCCACTGGTCCTGTCCACCGACTCCGCCCTGCAGTAGGAATGAGAACGCAGAACCAACAGAGAAAGGCTTTTCACAGAATTTGTGGATGTTTTAAATTATTGTTGCTTCACGAAGGACATGTATCTTGTTGGACTTGCAAACAAACAGGAACTCAAAGCTATCTTTGAATAGTGCCTTCAAAGTCCCCGGTGAATAAACATAGACAACAAACTAACTACACACTCCTTAACTTAACTCCTTACAGTATTTCTTATTGTCCTCAACTGGGTTTTGTTTGTTGATAAGTGTTGATGGGGCATTCAATGCACGTCTATGTCAACTTTACCCGCATTAACAGAGAAAGAGGAAAATAAGAACTATGGAGAACAAAAACTCACCTCACGTAGTCTTCCAACTTAGTATCAAGCTGGGGTGAAACCCTTATCTCCAATTTTCAGGCAGAAAGAAAAATCAGGGTCGACTCCAGCGCCACCCTGCGTTTGACAACGGTGTTTACCCGGTGCCAGAACACGCACTGTTTAAAAACAGCCCCATGGCGCCCTCTGGTGGTTCGACAATACATTCAAGCGCCGTTGGAAATCCTAACAAATAAAATATGATTTGGGAGGAAATTAGATTGTCTGATGTGTTTGTTGACAACAGGACAGTCGGGACTGCCTGTCTGGAAGATCTGTCACTCCGTGATTCACGCTTCTGTCAAACACTCGCTGTGTGGCGAACCGAGGGTGCCTCAGAGAATCGGATCAATCAACGTCTCACAAAAAAATTAATGGAATTTGAGAAATGGTAGAACTAATCCGGACTGAAATTGGAAAAAACAAATGAACGTTTTTGCATTAGGATGCATGACGTTTTGCCTAGCCGACAGGGGGGGGAGATGAAACTGTTGCTTCAGAATTAGAAGGGCCTTTTTTAATCAACGGTACCCTGCAATGAATCACAGAAACATTAAAATAACACTTTATAATAAAATATATTATAAGCATCGAAACGGGAATATCATCGTTTGACGTATGAAGCTTTCACACCAGCTTCTGGTTCAGATGTTCCGTGCAGGGAGACTGATGATGATGATGATGTCATCATAAGCGTTAATAATTGATCGCTCATAATTGATTGTTGCTTCCACCGACGAGTCTTGTTCCATATCAAGCAACAGCACTGGGGGGTAAATCAGTGTATAAATGTTTATTTCAAAACATGAGAATGATTCAATGTCATAAATCCAATAATATGCAGATACAATTCATAATAATTCAAAAGTATTTGTATGTATATCTATATATATGTCTTATGCCATAAGCCCCTCCAAAAGACATCATAGGCTATATATTTATGGATTCATAAGGTTTCTGTCTCATAAACATCCCATGTCCACGCCACCATTTACAACACAGTCAAGATTCAATTATTTTTACATTTACAACATTACCAACATAGCACCCTTCACATCTCAGACTTTTGTGCAAATACATCGGACCTTTTTGGGGGGGGGGATGAAGTCGTCTACATTAAATAGCAACGTGTTTGTTGACTTCCACGGATATTAAGTCCGCTGTTGGCGAGATTAAAGGTTTATCGTTCACACCCTTTGCTCTGTGATCGTTTTTGCAAAGATTTTTTCGCCATATTTTCCCAGGACGCTTTAATCCACCGACTTTGAAAATGCAGATCACAAAAATATATTTTGTATCGCTCTGAGGTCCAAATATTAAAATGCGTTATTTGTTTGAATTGATTATTATGAAAAAAAACCTCATAATTTATTTCAATATCATAGCATAGTTATGAATATTCAGAATGTATAAAATTAACGCAGAAGGCATACAGTTAAATAAAACATGACATAGAATACGAGCAAAAAAATAAAAGAACGAATGGGTTAAAGGCCAAACACAGTCAGAATATGTCTGTGGCTGGATTGTTGATGAGTGTTTGAGGACACTAGACCCTGTCCACAGACATCAAAATCCACATCTCTGTTTACATAATTAGACCTTTCTGGGGAACCCTTCTTGAATATAGTTCCAGATATATTGAATGAATGCGAGTCGCTGTATGGCCACTATCAAATGTAAAAAATAAATGAGATTTCTCTCTCTACAACTCACACATGACAATATTCCTCGAGTGACATCAAAACATCAATGTTAGCTTCTCATCTGTAACAAAATATGATTCTGTGTTTTAAAAAATATAGTCATACATGTTGCTGCTGGCCATCCCCTCGACAGAAACTCTGGACTCTGTAGGTCAACTGAATTATTTGAGCGGTGTTTGCTGTGACGTTGCTTTAATGCCTGTGCTGTTCAGACAGCTCAACAGCAAGTCCTCCTCTCGGCTCGACCGACCAGAAGGCTTTCTGTCCGTCTAACGGGCGGCCAGAGGTGATGGGTTCTTTAGGGGTTCACCATCGTACCGGCACCTTTTCAAACCCGCCCCATGATAGACCTCACACTGGGCAGTGCGTCTGCTAAACCAAAAGGGCTGACATCATTTTGAAGTGTTGATAGATAGCTGTGACTTTCTTCTTGAACTGACGTATGAAGACGTGGATCTGATCTGACCTTTTCAGAGTTTAGTACGTTTCTTTCGGAAGGGTTGTGGATCATTATTTGAATTTGAATCGGATGGTCATTTGAAGGTGAGATAACACTATCTATAATATTTGCAGTGCATGGTTTTGAAGTAAAATCGAATGGTGGTATTGTGAGCCAAACGAGCATGTATAACATTACCTTGACCTCTGACCTCTGCCCTATGACCTCTTCCAACACCACATATTGTCTGCTGCACGCGTCCCTGTAAACCCCGCCCCTTTCTCCCCAAGTCCGTTAAGTTCCACTGCTCGCGCCCGATTGGCTGGCTTTCGTCCTATCCAAAGTGTTCACAGTGCGCCCGAGGTTCGCCTTCTGTCGGTCCAGGCTCGCCGTGTTCCGTGACTGGCCAGTCCTCCCCCTCTCCCCCTCGTTCCCGGCGCCCGGTTGGTTGGCCTGGCCTCGCTCCAGGCTGGTAGAGATGCGCAATTGGACCGTTCTCTCGGCCAGAGCGTTGAGTGTGTGCGCGAGGGCGGGCCGCCCGCGGTCCAGGCTGTTGACCGTGCTCAGCCGCCCGCCCGCCTGCACGTTGTTCAGCGTCTGCCCGGGCCGCGCCCCCCCCCTCCGGGGGCCTGGCCTGGGGGGCGCAGACCGTCTGTATCCTCTGGCGGTCGCGCTCCCGCTCCAGGGAGGTCTCGCGGCGCCCCAGCCCGCCCCGCTCGCGCTCCAGGCTGCTCTGGATCTCGGCGCGGCGGGCCAGCGCCTCGCGCAGCTGGCAGCGGAACAGCTCAATCTTCCCCTGGAGCTCCTGGAGCTCGCCCTCCCACAGGCTGGTCTGGTTGGCGCGGTTACCGAGCGGCGAGAGCGCCAGGCCCGGGGAGCCGCTCAGCGCCGACACCGGCCCCCCGTTGGCGTGCACCTGGGGGGAGGCGGCCGACGAGGAGGAGGAGGGCGAGGCGGCGGCGGCGGCGGAGGAGAAGCCCCCCAGGCCCAGGCCGCCCAGCCCCCCCAGGCCCAGGCCGGGACGTCCCACCATGCCGGGCCGCCCGCGCACCGAGGCGGTGTGCGTGCGCAGCCGGTAGCTGTGGAGCGTCTCCAGGTCGAAGGTCACGCGCTTCTCCTTGGGCTCGTGGGAGGAGGGGGAGGAGCTGCTGTTGGAGTCGCCCAGCGAGGGGGGGGCCGCCACGGCGGGGGGCAGGCAGGAGTAGGGGGCGCGCGCCGCCTTCTGCTTCCTGTGGAGGGTGCAGTTGTCCGACACGCAGGGGGAGGGGCTGGGGGGGGAGGGGGGAGAGAGAGGTTGAGTCGAGAGTTCACGGCCGAACACAAACAGAATGACCATGCCATACGCTGAGGTCAACAACGACAATGTGACCTTTAACCTCTCCATGGGATCACGCACGCGCACACACACACACACACACACACACACACACACACACACACACACACACACACACACACACACACACACACACACACACACACACACACACACACACACACACACACACACACACACACACGCACACACAGTTCCAGGGAAACGGCTCTCTTACTTCTGGTCGAGGCCGGCCAGCTCCTTGCCCACGTCTTCGTAGTTAGTGTTGATCGCTCGGTGGATTTTCTGCGGGAGAAGCAGACGACAACGACGGCGTGATTAACGACCCGCCGTGAGCTAGCCTCTCGTTAGCTAACACCACCCTGGGCGATCTCTAATCATCCTCCCCTGAAATCTCTTTGGTCAGCGAAGAAGAGGAAGAAGAAGAAGAAGAAGAAGAAGAAGAAGAACCAGAAGAACAAGAAGAACAAGAAGAACAAGAAGAAGAAAAAGAAGAAGAAAGAGCA
>NC_082386.1:21206867-21209367 GCF_031168955.1 Gadus macrocephalus | reverse complement strand
TCAGTGCAGACATACAAAGGTAAAAGACTTCCTTACATAGACTACGCCTAGTTGGTTGAAGACATGTCAATCCAAAGGTCAGGTAGGTTGACGTGTTGACTACACATTTTAAAAGGACCGCTCAACTATTCTCACTTTTCTTGACAACATACATGGCTGAGCTCAAGCACCACGCCTGAACTCTATCAGGCCTGCTAGTAGGGCCCTGGTAACTAGTGTAGCCCTGGTAACTAGTGTAGCCCTGGTAACTAGCGTAGCCCTGGTAACTAGTATGGCCCTGGTAACTAGTATGGCCCTGGTAACTAGTGTAGCCCTGGTAACTAGTGTAGCCCTGGTAACTAGTGTAGCCCTGGTAACTAGTGTAGCCCTGGTAACTAGTATGGCCCTGGTAACTAGCGTAGCACTGGTAACTAGTGTAGCCCTGGTAACTAGTATGGCCCTGGTAACTAGTGTAGCCTTGGTAACTAGTGTAGCCTTGGTAACTATTGTAGCCTTGGTAACTAGTGTAGCCTTGGTAACTAGTGTAGCCTTGGTAACTATTGTAGCCTTGGTAACTAGTGTAGCCTTGGTAACTAGTGTAGCCCTGGTAACCAGTGTAGCCCTGGTACCCTCCCCGGTAGATAGCCTAGCCGCGGCGCTGCTGCTGGTTAATAATAGATGAGTGGGTTCTCTTCCAGCAGCTGGCTCCACCTGTTGTCTCCAACAAACAAACATGATGCAACCGCCCGGATCACTAAACGCACGCACGCCTCTCCGCGTGGACGTGCGTGCGAGGTTATACGTGTGTGTCTGTGCGCGTGCGCATCTGAGAGGACTGCTCTTGAATGAAGGCATACGTTTGTGTGGGTGCACACACATTTGTGTGTTATTCAATGCGAGACAGGGTTCTTGTGTGCGGGTGAGGGAAGATGTGTGTAGGTGCATGTCAGTGTGTGCTTGTGTGGAGGAGGACAATGCCTGTGTGTGCTGGTGTGTGTCTTTGTGTGTGTGTGTGTGTGTGCTGGTGTGTGTCTTTGTGTGTGTGTGTGTGTGTGTGTGTTTGGGTGTGTGTGTTTGATGTGTGTGCGTGTTTGTTTGCGTAGGAGTGTTTCTGTGAGTGTGTCAGTGTGCATTTTTGTGTGTGCAGGAGTTTGTGTGTGCACTAACCCTCGATAGCGAATGGCTTTCCCACTGTCAGAAGTTTGCAGTCGGCATCAATGGACACCTCAAAGTCCAGCAGGGCTTTGTCCATGATGAAGGCGTCCAGAGTAGGAGGATCTGTCCTTCAGCCCAAACACACACACACACGCACAGACAGACAAACACACACACACACACACACACACAAACAGACAGACGTCATTAAATGGGCAGAGGCAAAAACGATTTACCCCAAATTCCGTTGTTCATCCATATTTCATCAACCCAGTGCTCAGTTGGTAATGGGACACCATTAGTGCCGTCTCCCTGGCTTTCCAAAGCTCCCCACGTTAATAGAGAACTCATATTTTCATTTAAACCTCGACCAAAACGTACGGTGGATCTGGCCCAGCGCCGGCTCCGGGTCGAGGACATTGGAGGACATTGGAGCCGGTGCCAATCATTGAAATGCGGAGAACCACTCATTCGGGGACCTCCAGGTTGACGCGTGAGGTGAGACCTCCCGGGTGACGGGATTCCACGCGGAGGGACTGGACCGTCACCTCCTTCCAGGTGTTCGGTCATTTTCTAAAAGTTATGTTTGGTTCGATTAAAAGTGCAGTTCTGGCTAAAGTAAAGCTCTGAACCGTGTCGTGGCCGCAGGAAGGCGGGTCACTCACCGAGGCGGGCTGCCGCAGTACGCAATGGCCCAGATGTGAACCCGAGTCCACAAAAAGGAGGCGATGATCAACAAGCAAACACGTCTCCAAAACACATATATCACAGGCTAAGCCGACAGCATGAGAGGAACGCAGGGAGGATTACGGGCACACAACAGCACCGTCTCACTCTCGGCTTATATTGACTTAATTGACCTTAATTGACCCACAATTATAGAGTGTTTCCTTGCGTCAGTGAGGGCTGTGATAGGCAGGCTAAAGCCGGACGGCTCTGCGCTGCAGAATCCTAAACACTCTCCGGCAGATTCAGCAGTAAACAAACATAGACGCGGGGTATTAGGATGTGCACACACACACACACACACACACACACACACACACACACACACACACACACACACACTTGCTTGCAGTGCAAGACAGAATACCCTCATGCACCCACACACACACACGTTTAATTCCAAGGGACACATGGCAAAACACACACACAAAGACACTCTTGAGTGGCAAAATACACACACAAACACACATGTACCTCCAAACACACACGGACATGCACCATCAAACACACACACACACACACACACACACACACACACACACACACACACACACACACACACACACACACACACACACACACACACACACACACACACATACACACACACACACACACACACACACAAACTTGAGTGAAG
>NC_082386.1:21199256-21206767 GCF_031168955.1 Gadus macrocephalus | reverse complement strand
TCCTCTCCCGTCCCCGTCTCTCTCTCTCTCTCTCTCTCCCTCTCTCTCTCTCTCTCTCTCTCCCTCTCTCTCTCTCTCCCCCCCTCTCTCTCTCTCTCTCTCTCTCTCTCTCTCTCTCTCTCTCTCTCTCTCTCTCTCTCTCTCTCTCCCAGCAGCATGGTGGTGGGCGGCCCCAGGCTCCATCTGTAGGACTTCAGGGCGGCTCTCATCCCCCGCTGATGGGCTGCCTCACCAGGGCTGGACCGGAGCCCAGACCCTGGACCCCAGACCTCCTCCTCCAGACCACAGACCCTCTCCACCGGACCACAGACCTCTGGACCCCAGACCTCCTCCAGACCCCCTCTAGACCTCTTCCAGACCTCCTCCAGGGCTCTGGACCCCAGACCTCCTCCAGACCTCCTCCAGACCTCCTCTAGACCTCCTCTAGACCTCTGGACCCGGTCCCATCGTCCTCTTCCTCCTCGTACCTGCTTTGCTCCCAGATGGTGAGGTCTTGACTCACAGCCGCCACAGCCAATGGGAGGAGAGGATGATTCCGAACGTTCTCGGGGTGGTTCACCTGTCACCATGACAACGGTGATGACTTACTGAGCTCCGCTCGTCACTAAGCAGGATGAGTCAAATGCCACAAACTATTGATCTGAATCCAATAACTGGACTGAAATCAGCTTTTCAATTCTACTACCTGTTCACGCTGCTCTGCTGCCTGTTCCCCTCCTCCTAGTCAGAGTACACACAAAGACACAACATACACACACAGACACACACTCACACAGACACACTCACACAGACTCACTCACACAGACACACACTGACACGGACACACTCACACAGACACACACTGACACAGACACACTCACACAGACACACTCACACAGACACACTCACACAGACACACTCACACAGACACACACTGACACAGACACACAAACACACACTTACAGACACACAGTGTGTGTGTGTGTGTGTGTGTGTGTGTGTGTGTGTGTGTGTGTGTGTGTGTGTGTGTGTGTGTGTGTGTGTGTGTGTGTGTGTGTGTGTGTGTGTGTGTGTGTTATGCTGTCTGTTATGCTGAGCACCTTAGCCTAACCAGGTCCTATCCAGGTTACAGCTCTTCTTTAGCCATGGCTGTGCTATGCAAGCTGCTAACCGTCCTTAGCACCACTGCTAGGCCCTAGCTACCTTTTTTTAATGCTAGCTGGCTAACTTCTCTAGCACCACCACAAGATCGTAGCCACATGTGTGTTATGCTAGCAGGCTAACTTCTTTAGCACCACCACAAGATCGTAGCCACATGTGTGTTATGCTAGCAGGCTAACTTCCTTAGCGCCACTACTTGGTCCTGGCCACATGTGTGTTATGCTAGTAGGCTAACGTCCTTAGCCCCACTACTGGGTCCTAGCAGCCTACGTGTTATGCCAGCAGGCTAACTTCCATAGTGCTACTGCCAAGTTCAAGCCCACCATGCGTAATGCTAGCAGGCTAACCTCCTTAGCCTGCGCCACACGCTTATAAAAAAATAAAACATCTTCCAGCTGTTCCGCAGTAAGCAAGACGTGTATTTCTTCTACAAATCATATAAAAGATGTTGTGATATCTGGGATTAAAGTAATTGATTTGTATCGGCAACAACATTTCACAGAAATGATTCCCGTCCGATCGGGGAACGGAATGTGGAAGTTGTGGATCGATCAGCCGCGGGCCACCAACACCAGAGGAGTGACGCCCCGGGACCCCTGGTGGCCCAGTAGTGACGTAGTCAACCCCCTCATCACCAACCCCACCGTCCTCCTCCCCAACCCCATCATCATCTCAATCAACCCAGAAGGTATTCGTCAGGGTTGTTGAGTCATCAATAGGACACCCGTACAACTGCCGAGGAACAAGTAGCATCATCGAACAGAACCTATAAGAAAAGCTTCTCAGCATTAGCCAGGGCCCCCATGAAGGAGGTGGTCCGGGCCAGGGGGTCCAGGGACTGTGGGTCCTCTGAAGAACCAGACCCCTCAGGCCCCAGTGACCTGCTCCCCTCTGGAACCGCTCCCGGTCAGATCCGCCCGCCTGCTGATGTTCTGTTGTCTTATCTATGCAACCGACCAATGAGGGGCCAAGGACTGTGGGGAAGGCGGGGCTTTGATGTCTCCTCACCGCCGCTATTGGATGGAGCATTTGGTCTGGACGGTGGGGCTGGGTGGGGGAGGGTGAAGGTGGGGGAGGGGGTCTGTACATACTGTTCAGGTCGGGCCGAACGGGGGGAAAAAAGGCGTGCTCTTGTGTTTGTCTGTGATGTGGACTTTATGTATAATTAGTATTTAACAAGCTTGGATGCATGGTTCTTGGTTCCACAATGTAAACCAAATGTTACAAATAAACCTCATTTACTGGCCCAACCCCAGGCTGCCCTGTCGCACTCTGCCTTTATTCCACGCCGCCCAACGCCTGTTGAACGGGACACGGGAACAAGTAATGAACAGAAGATAACGACCGCTAATTAACGTCCAGGGAGCGGCCGACAGCGGCCCCGGTAAAGCCCGTCCTCTAATCCCCCTCTCTGCGTCTGGACGCCGATGTACTCCGGATGTAATTATGAGAAGGTCAGGCCCCAGCGCACCGACGCGGGGAACATCTCGCGAGGAGCGTCCCGTAATCCATCTCCTCAGGAACGCCGTTCCTCGCGTCCTCCGGCAGACGAAGACGTGTTGTTGCAGACCGCCGGCGGGCGGAGGCGGCCTGACGCACGGGCAGAGGGGCCGCTCTCCGCCCTGATTGGATATTATGGGATGTTAAACAGTGTTTACATCCCAGGTAGCGCTCACCTCCTGAGCCGCAGGAGGTGAGCGACGCGACGCGGAGATGATTGGGTGTTTTGAGACCAAATGAGTCGAAGGGAATTGTCATGAATACTCATGACCACTCGAACGCGCACTCCGAGACGCACACGCGGGCACGGACCCACAAACACCCCGGGCAACGCACACCCTCGCATTGTTGTTACAGACACACTTCAACGCTGCTGATTGGAGAGGTTATGCTGGTACGATAAATATATATATGCATAAATATGACGATGATGATGCTGGTACAACCACTGTCTACTACACTGGCAGCTCGCCAGTGCAACCACAGCCTGCTACTGGTTCCACTGGGAGCTGCCCAGTAGAACCCACAGTCTACTACCGGTTCTCCTGGGAGCGGCCAAGTACAACCACAGTCGACTACTGGTTATACTGGGAGCTGCCCAGCACACCCACAGTCGACTACTGGTTAAACTGGGAGCTGCCGGTACAAGGAGGGGGTGGCATGGTGGGGACGTGGGGGGGGATCTTAATGGGGTGGGAGGCGCGGTCAAATGCATCCCTGATGAATGAGAATGGAAATGATTCTCAGCGTTCGGGACTCAAGTGACGGGACGCCTGCTGACAGGGTGTGGGGGGGGGGGGGCGTTGGGGCACCAGGAATGTTTGCCTTTTAGTAATTAATAATAAGAGCTTTTTATTTTCCCGCTCGCAAAAATGGAAATGTCTCCGAGGTCATGAAGGTCGGGCGCATCGAAGCGCGGAGGCTCGCCAATTACTGAGGAGACGGGGGCCGTGCACGCCCGCGAGGACAGGCGCGCACGGACCGGCGCGCACGGACCGGCGCACACGGACCGGGCGCGCATCGCCGTGGACGAACGGTGGCGCCCCACGGAGCCGCACGCCGCCCTCACACGTGATTAGCGTCCATCAAACAGACGGAGCGTTCAATGATCTCCCCACACCGCAGAGTCCCTGACAACGGGTCCCTGACAACGCAACGAAACGGCCGAGTGACTGATTGGCTGAAGGTTTCAAATGTCACAACTTCTACCGGACCCCCCCCCTCCATGATGCGTTTGGTCTCGTTTAACCTCACGAGCCTTTCTCGTCGTGGCCTCTATGTCCGCCTTATTCAGTCATTTAGCAGACTTACGGGGAATGGTAGGGGTTAGACAGTATGTACAGGTCATTGGAGAGCAGGTAGGGGTTAGAGTCTTACCCCTACCTGCTCCTTAGTGACCTGTCTCTGTACTGTCTAACCCCTACCTGCTCCTTAATGACCTGTCTCTGTACTGTCTAACCCCTACCTGCTCCTTAGTGACCTGTCTCTGTACTGTCTAACCCCTACCTGCTCCTTAATGACCTGTCTCTGTACTGTCCAACCGTTAGACAGTAGAGACAGGTCATTAAGGAGCAGGTAGGGGTTAGACAGTACAGAGACAGGTCATTAAGGAGCAGGTAGGGGTTAGACAGTACAGAGACAGGTCATTAAGGAGCAGGTAGGGGTTAGACAGTATGGACACGTCATTAAGGAGCAGGTAGGGGTCGTTAGACAGTAGAGAGACAGGTCATTAAGGAGCAGGTAGGGGTTAGACAGTACAGAGACAGGTCATTAAGGAGCAGATAGGGGTTAGACAGTACAGAGACAGGTCATTAAGGAGCAGGTAGGGGTTAGACAGTATGGACACGTCATTAAGGAGCAGGTAGGGGTCGTTAGACAGTACAGAGACAGGTCATTAAGGAGCAGGTAGGGGTTAGACAGTACAGAGACAGGTCATTAAGGAGCAGGTAGGGGTTAGACAGTACAGAGACAGGTCATTAAGGAGCAGGTAGGGGTTAGACAGTACAGAGACAGGTCATTAAGGAGCAGGTAGGGGTTAGACAGTACAGAGACAGGTCATTAAGGAGCAGGTAGGGGTTAGACAGTACAGAGACAGGTCATTAAGGAGCAGGTAGGGGTTAGACAGTATGGACACGTCATTAAGGAGCAGGTAGGGGTTAGACAGTACAGAGACAGGTCGTTAAGGAGCAGGTAGGGGTTAGACAGTACAGAGAGGTCATTAAGGAGCAGGTAGGGGTTAGACAGTACAGAGACAGGTCATTAAGGAGCAGGTAGGGGTTAGACAGTACAGAGACCACATGCACACACACGCAAACACAAACAAACAACAATGCTCGCCCTGCAGGGTGGTCTGTCTGGTCGGTCTGCCTGTCTGCACGGCCTCACTGATGATCTGGTAATTCTGGTTTGTTTTCCACACTCGGTCCGTCGGTCCTCGGTCCCTGTTTGTGATGAGCAGAAGCTTCCGGACGTGCTGCTGAGGACGACAGATTGAACACAGGACATAATGGGGTGCACACGATGATCTGCTACGGCACGGCGCTGCGTCAGAGCTCTCACAATAAGCGATAAACGTCTTCCCAAATTGCCACGAAACCCTCCAAACATTTGACTTCATGTTGGAAGAGGTCGCTAAAGTGTTAGCCTGGCTCTGTAGCGACTGGGAGCTAAAGCCGGCGTTTCCGGTCGCGACCGGTTGATCTTTACCACGTACCTCCTATATTCTGCGTTTCCACATCTTGTATTTGACTCGCTCGCTGACACCTCACAGCTGGGTTGTTGTCAGGCGGTGTCGTCATGACAACAGCAGCATCCCAGCCGGAGCTCCGCGGTTCAGAAGGTACCACTCCGCCGTCGGATCAACGCTCCCCGTGTTTGAGAGTCCGGGCCGGGCTGTTAACACGGTGGCGGCGGCTAACGTTAGCACGCAGCGCTGTGCTGTCCATCCTCCTGACGGACGGACGTCCTGCTGACAGACGTCTGTCAGCAGGACAGACGTCTGTCCTGCTGACAGACATCTGTCCAGCTGAGGGACGCTTGCTGGCCAGGAGCGCAAACTGTGACCGAGCAACACCAGCCAGTTAATGAGTAGGGTCTGTGTGTGTGTGTGTGTGTGTGTGTGTGTGTGTGTGTGTGTGTGTGTGTGTGTGTGTGTGTTTAGGGTGTGTGTGTGTGTGTGTGTGTTTAGGGTGTGTGTGTGTGTGTGTGTGTGTGTGTGTGTGTGTTTAGGGTGTGTGTGTGGACAGTGTTTAAAACCACACCCATTCAGTGTGTGAATGTTTGTGTAGTGTTTGTGTCGTAGGTGTGTCAAGCGTGTGTGTGTGTATGTGTTTTTGTGTGTGTATTTTGTGTGTGTGTCTAGTATGTGTGTGTGTGTGTGTGTGTGTGTGTGTGTGTGTGTGTGTGTGTGTGATTGAGTAAGAAAATGTGAAAGAATGACTCCCCTGATGTGTTCTAAAGGATTTGCATATGGGCGTGTGTGTGGGGGTTTAATTGACAGACTCAGACACACTGTCCGTCATTGTGTGGTGTATTTCTGTGTGTGTGTCTGCCAGTGTGTGTGTGTGTGTGTGTGTGTGTCTGCATTTCTCTAATAGTTTGTAGCAGTTAATTCATCAAACATTTCGAGGTGGTGTCATTTTGTGTGTAGAGTGTGTATCAGTTTGTGTAGAGTGTGTGTGTGTAGAGTGTGTGTGTGTGTGTGGGAGATGCTTCAGCCTCTATTACAGAGGGAGGGGTGGAAGAGGGGAGCAGCGTGACCTTTGACCCCCGCCCCACACCATCCATCACACCAGGACGCCTGTCTGTCTGTCTGTCTGTCTGTCTGTCTGTCTGTCTGTCTGTCTGTCTGTCTGTCTGTCTGTCTGTCTGTCTGTCTGACTGAATATGGAGATCCCCTGTCTGTCTGTCTGTCTGTCTGTCTGTCTGTCTGTCTGTCTGACTGAATATGGAGATCCCCTGTCCGTCCGTCCGTCACTATCTTTGTCTGTCACTCTCTCCATCTGTCACTCTCTCTGTCTGTCACTCTCTGTCTGTCACTCTCTCCATCTGTCACTCTCTCTGTCTGTCACTCTCTGTCTGTCACTCTCTCCATCTGTCACTCTCTCTGTCTGTCACTCTCTGTCTGTGTGTCTGATTAAATACAACAGGTTGGTGAATCTAAACATGTCGTAATAAAAGACGCATCTTCTGAATATTGAGTGATGTTAAGAGACCGATAGTTGGGGATCTTCTGAGGCGTCGTGTTGGTGGGACGGGGGGGAGCCTGAGGGGAACCTTGAGGTCTGGACCAGGAGAACCTTGAGGTCCTGACCGGGGAACCTTGAGGTACTGACCGGGGAACCTTGAGGTCCTGACCAAGGGAACCTTGAGGTCTGGACCAGGGGAACCTTGAGGTCCTGACCGGGGAACCTTGAGGTACTGACCGGGGAACCTTGAGGTCCTGACCAAGGGAACCTTGAGGTCCGGATCAGGGGGACCTTGAGGTCCTAACCGGGGAACCTTGAGGTACTGACCGGGGAACCTTGAGGTCCGGATCAGGGGAACCTTGAGGTCCTGACCGGGGAACCTTGAGGTCCTGACCGGGGAACCTTGAGGTCCTGACCTGGAGAACCTTGAGGTCCGGATCAGGGGAACCTTGAGGTCCTGACCAAGGGAACCTTGAGGTCCGGATCAGGGGAACCTTGAGGTCCTGACCAAGGGAACCTTGAGGTCCTGACCAAGGGAACCTTGAGGTCCGGATCAGGGGAATCTAGAGGTACTAACCGGGGGAACCTTGAGGTAGGAACCAGGTCCCTCACTGAGCCACGGCTCTTATTAACCAGCCTGATGAACTCGGCCGTTGAACCGCAGCAGGATCATTGAATCAATCT
>NC_082386.1:21183610-21186110 GCF_031168955.1 Gadus macrocephalus | reverse complement strand
ATAGAGAGGAAAGGAAAGAGGAGAGAGGAGGAGAGAGGAGGAGAGAGGAGAGGAGAGGAGAGGAGAGGAGAGGAGAGGAGAGGAGAGGAGAGGAGAGAGAAGAATAGAGAGGGGAGGAGAGAGAAGAGAGGAGAGGAGAGGAGGAGAGTTGAGAGGAGGAGAAGAGAGAAGAGGAGAGAGGAGAGGAGAATAAAGAGGAGAGGAAAGGAGAGAGGAGAGCAGAGAGGAGAGGAGAGAGAAGAGAGGAGAGGAGAGGAGGAGAGTTGAGAGGCGAGAAGAGAGGAGGAGAAGAGAGAAGAGGAGAGAGGAGAGGAGAGAGGGGAGAGGAGAGAGGCGAATAGAGAGGAAAGGAAAGAGGAGAGAGGAGGAGAGAGGAGAATATAGAGGAGAGGAGAGAGGAGAGATGAGAGAGGAGGAGAAGAGAGAAGAGGAGAGAGGGGAGAAGATGATAGGACAAGAGGAGAGAGGAGATAGGATAAGATAGAAGAGGAGAGAGTGGAGAGGGGAGAGAGTGAAGGAATATGTGGAAGTAAACATTAAGAAGGAAGGTGATGAGGCCTTGTAGCATCTTAACTTAATAGTAAGGAGACCACAGCCATCCTGTGTCAATATCAGCTAAAAACAGCATCAGCCTAAAGACCAGAATCTGGCGGCTCATTAGCACAGCAGTAGAGCTCAGTACCAGACACACTCCATACGAAGGGAGGAGCACTAGCCTTCAGCCAGAGCTAACAGTAGCTAACAAGCTAGCAATCCAAGCTAGCAGAACAACGTAGTCAGAGCTAGCAGAACAACGTACTCGGAAATAACAGAACCACGTAGCTGGAGCTAACAGAACCACGTAGCCGGAGCGAACAGAACCACGTAGCCGGAGCGAACAGAACCACGTAGCCGGAGCTAACAGAACCACGAAGTCGGAGCTAACAGAACCACATAGCCAGAGCTAACAGAACCACGTAGTTGGAGATAACAGAACCACGTAGCCGGAGCGAACAGTAGCTAACAGAAGAACGTAGTCGGAGCTAACCTAACAACGTAGCCGCCGGAGCTAGCAGAACAACGTAGTCGGAGCTAACAGAACCACGTAGTCTGAGCTAACAGAACAACGTAGCCGGAGCTAAAAGAAGAACATAGTCTGAGCTAACAGTAGCTAACAACGTAGTCTGAGCTAACAGAGCAACGTAGTCCGAGCTAACAGAGCAACGTAGTCCGAGCTAACAGAACAACGTAGTCTGAGCTAACAGAACAACGTAGTCGGAGCTAGCAGAACAACGTAGTCGGAGCTAGCAGAACATTGTAGTCGGAGCTAACAGAACAACATTGTCCAAGCTAACAGAAAAACGTAGTCTGAGCTAGCAGAACAACGTGGTCGGAGCTAACAGAGCAACATAGTCGGAGCTAGCAGAACAACGTAGTCGGAGCTAGCAGAACAACGTAGTCGGAGCTAACTTAACAACGTAGTCGGAGCTAGCAGAACAACGTAGTCGGAGCTAGCAGAACAACGTAGTCGGAGCTAGCAGAACAACGTAGTCGGAGCTAGCAGAACAACGTAGTCGGAGCTAATAGAACAACGTAGTCGGAGCTAGCAGAACAACGTAGTCGGAGCTAATAGAACAACGTAGTCGGAGCTAGCAGAACAACGTAGTCGGAGCTAATAGAACAACGTAGTCGGAGCTAGCTATCGTGTATGTTGGTATGAATGCGAGGATGGATGAGGAGATGGAACAATAGAGTGGTTCAGGTTCAGTGTTATCATCGCTCACCATGGTTACTGCTACCACGGCTACCAGAGGTGGGAATGCGGGTTCTGTGTGTTTGTCTGTGTGTGTGTTACCACGCGTATATAAACATTATAGTTTACATACATACCATGCTAACATCCATAATCTTATCACGTCTATAAACGTTATTGTTTACATATACAACATGCTAACATCCATAATGTTATTCGCAAGTCTATATAAACATTATGGTTTACACAAATACCATGCTAACATTCATAACGTTAACACGTGTATCTAAACATTATTGTTTAGATACACAACATGCTAACATCCATAATGTTGTCAGCACGTCTATGTTAACGTTATTGTTTACATACACACCATGCTAACATCCATAATGTAATCACCGCGTCTATGCCTCTGGCTGTGATTGGATAGCTCTACAACCAATCAGGGGAAGCGAAATGTGTGGCTCATCAGCGACGGCCATCTTGGTTTATGAAAACGTCTCAACCCTGCTCCCATAGGGCACTCCTCTGCCCAGTCATCGAGTAATACCCGCCCCTTATTAGATGAAGGTTTGTGATTGGCCCGACCCGGGCCAGGTGTGAACGGGAGAGGCCAGAGCCAATCAAACATGAGCTCCAGATTCTTCTGGTTAACAGTTACTCCTCCATTAGAATCATAGAGCACAAATGTTATTTGTCACACGTTATCTAGATGTACATATTGTACAATCATTGATTCTTTGGCTGTGATTAGATATGACCAGAATA
>NC_082386.1:21126110-21181110 GCF_031168955.1 Gadus macrocephalus | reverse complement strand
TATCATTATCAATTTATATCATCTTATATTATCATCTAATATAGTATATTTAAATTCATTATCATCTAATATTGTCATCTTATACCATTATTGACTATCATTATCATCTTATATCTAATATCATTATCATCTAATATCCTCTAATACCATTAACATCAAATAGCATTATCATCTTATTAAATCTTATATCATTAGCATCTTATATCGTCTAATATTATCATCCTTTTATACATTATCATCTAATACTGTACATCTAATATTATATAATATTGTTTATCTAATATCTATAACTAACTGCATAATTAAATGCTGTTAATATTTGTAGGCCTATAGCCTATCTAGATGAGTGTTTTAATGCTGCATTCAATCAAACAAAACACCCCACTCCATAGTTGGAAAAACAAAACTTTATTTGGAAACATTATGGAGAAAGAAAGGTTGCTTTAGAGTTTCTCATTTGACAAAATGTTTATTTACTATAATACACAGCAGATGAGGTTAAAGTGGGACTCGGTTTGTACACCAGTTTGAGGAAGCAAGCAGATCTTATGAACAAAATGATGACGACAGTCTTATGTTGGATGGGAATCTACATTAAAAACCTTAAATCATCAACAATAGACTGTGGGTAGAACCTCCCCTCGTCTGTTGTAGGAGTGCCTCAACGCCTTCACCTCGGACCCCCAGAGACGCATTCAGTGGTCCCTGGGTCCAGCCCCCCCCCCCGTCCCCAACCAGAGGACACTTCTGGTCCCCCCCTAGAAGGCAGTGCCCAGCGAACTCATCACATGAAGGTTACGTGGTCTACGAGGATCTACGGCGTGTCTAGCGGCGGTGTGCTATAGAGCGGAGCGCCATGCGCAGAGCGATGAGCGTCCCACCTCCAAGCGGTCGGCGTGGGCCCCTCGGGACTCAGCCTGAATTCCCTTTAAGTCCCTGAACTACGGTAGGAGAGAGGGCCCCGACAGGAAGGCCATATTCAAAGATCCTGGAGGATTCTAGGTCAGAACAATGTGCTTATCTTTACACGCTCCGCTCAAATACTTCTGTGGGGTGGGTAGGTTCAGGTCCCCCCTCCCCCGAGAAGCATGTTGACTGTAGGCTGCACTCCCGTGGGGCTACACCTCCACTCTCCATGTCAACGCCAACAGAGGCCTTCAGGGAGGACTCGTGTTCCTCAGGGTGTGAGCACGGACCTCTGGTCAGCGCACAAAGGGGACCTGTTGGGACACAGCAGCGCACGGCGGACAGTCCTCAGTCCTACGCACGAGAAATCCAGTTTGTCCTGTTCTGTTCTGGGGGAGGGGGAGGGCCAGGGAGGGGGGAGAGGAGGAAGGCAGGGGGGGGGGGGGGGGGGGAGAGTGGGACGAGCAACAGCAGGTTTGAACACGTTGATCAGAATCTTCGAGAAAACACTGTAGGGAAGAAGACAGAAGCAGAAGTCCGTGGTGCGGGGAGAACGCCACGTCGCTCCGAGACAAGAGGTTGTAGTGTGAGCCGAGTACCGTGGCAACGCCACCCTCAGCTTCTTTAGATTTATTATATAGATTTATTTATATACTTTTATAGATTTCTCTCCTCTACTTTAGGGAAACTATTTCTGACTTATAACCAAAAATATGCGACATCCAGGGATGGAGCGGCTTCGGGACCAGTGAAGGTTAAAACAAGACATGCTACCGAGTGACCCCCCCGCCGCGACCCGTCCAGAACGCATTGCACTGCAGTCCAGACGGACAGGGGCCCTCCATGTTGCTCCGAACACACACACACACACACACACACACACACACACACACACACACACACACACACACACACACACACACACACACACACACACACACACACACACACACACACACACACACACACACACACACACACACTAAAACGACAGAAGCGTCTGCTGATGAAAAAAACGATACAAAACATAACTTGACGCATGCGTGTGCTGTCTTTAGGGTCAACGTTCACCAGTACTTTAACACCAGGGTCTCTCTCTCACCACCGGGTGAGGGAATTAGATCCCCTCACCTCCATCTCGAAGGCCCCGAACCCAGCCTGGGCCTGTAGTATTAGAGGAGCCCAGGTAAGCAGGGACCCGACCGCGGGCGCAGGAGGTCCCAAGTGTGCTATACCATCAACAAAGTCCTTCTGGCGCCTTGTGGCTCCCAGTGCCCTCTAGTCGCACCTAGTGGTCCGTACTGGCTCCTAGGGAACTCTAGTTACCCCTAGTGACCACTTGTGGCCCCTAGTGACTTCGAGTGGTCAATAGTGTCTCCTAGTGGTCCCTGCTGGCTCTTAGTGGCTCCTAGTGGTTCTGTGTTCCGGGGGCCAGGGGAAGGCAGGTGTGTGGGGCCAGGCCGCAGCTGTCCCGGGTCGGGTTAGGCTGGTCCAGGATCGCCCCACACGCTAGTGGTTATCAGAGCCGTCGACAGCCAGAGTGTCTTTGAGCAAATAAAGAAAAAAAAAAACGACACCTCCATTCAGTCAGAGACACACACACACACACACACACACACACACACACACACACACACCCCCCCCCCCCCCGTTCTGACCCCTCCTGTAGTCTGAGTGTGGGGGCGCCCTCTAGAGGAGAAGGGGGTCCTGGGGCAGGGAGTGCTGGATCTGCTGGGGCTGCAGCGGGGGGGGCAGCTGCAGGGGCAGCAGGACCTCCACCATGTTGTGGCAGTGGTGCGGCGGGGGCGTGCCCTCGCTGCTGGAGCTGTCGGCCACCTCGCCGCCGTAGAAGAAGTAGAGGCTCTGGCGGATGAAGTCCTCCACCACGGCCTGGCTCAGCTTGGTGGTGGACAGCGTCTCGGGGTTCTCGAAGTCGGGCCGCATCAGGGTGGGCCAGAAGCAGATGGACAGGTTCTCCGCCGTCATCAGGGTGGTCTTGCTCTGTTGGCTCACCCTGTGGAGACGCCACATCGTCACCGGGTCACGCACGACATCGTCACCGGGTCACGCACGACATCGTCACCGGGTCACGCACGACATCGTCACCGGGTCACGCACGACATCGTCACCGGGTCACGCACGACATCGTCACCGGGTCACGCACGACATCGTCACCGGGTCACGCACGACATCGTCACCGGGTCACGCACGACATCGTCACCGGGTCACGCACGACATCGTCACCGGGTCACGCACGACATCGTCACCGGGTCACGCACGACATCGTCACCGGGTCACGCACGACATCGTCACCGGGTCACGCACGACATCGTCACCGGGTCACGCACGACATCGTCACCGGGTCACGCACGACATCGTCACCGGGTCACGCACGACATCGTCACCGGGTCACGCACGACATCGTCACCGGGTCACGCACGACATCAGCATTTGTGGAACTCTGCATCACATCGTCTGCCCTGTGACTAAAGGTCTGCTGCCTCCCTGTTCAGGTGAGTGATGCTTTATGTGTTCAGGTGAGTTACCTGTTCAGGTGAGTGATGCTTTATGTGTTCAGGTGAGTTACCTGTTCAGGTGAGTGATGCTTTATGTGTTCAGGTGCGTTACCTGTTCAGGTGAGTGATGCTTTATGTGTTCAGGTGAGTTACCTGTTCAGGTGAGTGATGCTTTATGTGTGTGAAGGGGAGTTACCTGTTCATGTGAGTGATGATACGTGTGTGAAGGACAAGGTGAGTTACCTGTTCAGGTAAGTGATGCTTTATGTGTTCAGGTGAGTTACCTGTTCTGGTGAGTGATGCTTTATGTGTTCAGGTGCGTTACCTGTTCAGGTGAGTGATGCTTTATGTGTGTGAAGGGGAGTTACCTGTTCAGGTGAGTGATGATACGTGTGTGAAGGACAAGGTGAGTTACCTGTTCTGGTGAGTGATGCTTTATGTGTTCAGGTGCGTTACCTGTTCTGGTGAGTGATGCTTTATGTGTTCAGGTGCGTTACCTGTTCAGGTGAGTGATGCTTTATGTGTGTGAAGGGGAGTTACCTGTTCAGGTGAGTGATGATACGTGTGTGAAGGACAAGGTGAGTTACCTGTTCTGGTGAGTGATGCTTTATGTGTTCAGGTGCGTTACCTGTTCAGGTGAGTGATGCTTTATGTGTTCAGGTGCGTTACCTGTTCAGGTGAGTGATGCTTTATGTGTTCAGGTGCGTTACCTGTTCAGGTGAGTGATGATACATGTGTGAAGGTGAGGTACCTGTTCAGGTGAGTGATGATATAGGTGTGAGGGTGAGTCAGTTACCTGTTCAGGTGAGCGATGATATAGGTGTGAGGGTGAGTCAGTTACCTGTTCAGGTGAGCGATGATATAGGTGTGAGGGTGAGTCAGTTACCTGTTCAGGTGAGCGATGATATATTTGAAGACCAGGTAGTTGACAGGAGGGAACTTGTTGACAATCTCTCGTAACACCTGCAGTCGCTCCATGTAATCTAAGATTTCTGATTAACACACACACACACACACACACACACACACACACTTAGATACACAATATAAGACACTTAATAAATATTGAACCTGAAATGGAGTATGTGTGTGTGTGTGTGTGTGTGTGTGTGTGTGTGTGTGTGTGTGTGTGTGTGTGTGTGTGTGTGTGTGTGTGTGTGTGTGTGTGTGTGTGTGTACTGACTGGCTGCCTCCACCAGCTCCGGGTGGAGGGTGTAGGGGATGAGGGGGTCCGGGAGGTCAGCGAAGAAGGCCTTCAGCGCCCCGGCCACCGCGTTCACCGCCACGTCCATCAGAACCAGGTCCAGACCGGTGTCTACCAGGGGGGAAGGGGGAGGAGTGAGATAGGGGAGACAGGGGGAGGAGAGAGACAGGGGGAGGAGTGAGACAGGGGGAGGAGAGAGACAGGATGAGGCGTGAGACAGGATGAGGAGTGAGACAGGATGAGGCGTGAGACAGGATGAGGCGTGAGACAGGATGAGGAGTGAGACAGGATGAGGAGAGAGACAGGATGAGGAGTGAGACAGGATGAGGAGAGAGACAGGATGAGGAGAGAGACAGGATGAGGAGTGAGACAAGATGAGGCGTGAGACAGGATGAGGAGAGAGACAGGATGAGGAGTGAGACAGGATGAGGCGTGAGACAGGATGAGGAGTGAGACAGGATGAGGAGTGAGACAGGATGAGGAGAGAGACAGGATGAGGAGAGAGACAGGATGAGGAGAGAGACAGGATGAGGAGTGAGACAGGATGAGGAGAGAGACAGGATGAGGAGAGAGACAGGATGAGGAGTGAGACAGGATGAGGAGTGAGACAGGGCCTGTGTGCACGCTTGTGAGCGTGAGAGGTAGGTGAGCGTGAGAGAGGTGTGTGTGTGTGTGTGTGTGTGTGTGTGTGTGTGTGTGTGTGTGTGTGTGTGTGTGTGTGTGTGTGTGTGTGTGTGTGTGTGTGTGTGTGTGTGTGTGTGTGTGTGTGTGTGTGTGTGTGTGTGTGTGTGTGTGTGTGTGTGTTACCTTGATCAAACTGTTTCTGGATGTTGTCCTGGTCCGTCTTGTTTCCACTGACCCGGTACAGCCCCTCCGTGGTCAGCCCTGAGACACGATGGATCAATAGTATTATTGATCACCAGTGGACACACACCTAGCGCCTGAGATAACTCAAGGCAACAACACTGCTGGGTTCGGCGTTCTATGACTGGTAACGTGTTGGCGTTAATGTGATCTGCGGTTAGTTAGTAGGTCGAGTTAGTGAGTTGGTTGACCCACCGATGCGCTCGATGTAGTCCACACACTTCTCTATGAAGAGGGGGATGGGTCTCTCAGGGGTCACCAGCGTGTTGAGGGGGACCCCGAAGTAGTTGCTGTCCCAGGTCCTCCTCGTCGGGGGGTACAGGGGCTTCACCGGCTTGGACGATTTGGACTGCACAGAGGGAGAGAGGCAACGTTCAAAATGGTCTATTGGTCACGTGCACAACGGGTACAGACGCAGTCACTGGCAAATGGAGTTCATGAGTCTCAGGCTCCTTCAACGGTGCAATGTAAAAGAAAAGTAAAAGTCTGAAAGAAGCACAAGTAAGAGAGCTAACCCTAAACAGACAAATAAATAAAACTACAATACTTGACATGCATAATTAGAATAAAATAAAAATTGAATAATAGCAAATATATAATAATGACTACGGTATAAATAGAAGCAGCATGAAGGGAAATGTAAACAGAAATTTTTATCCAGATGTTGACCCTTATAAAGTGGTTAGAGAGAGTATAGTTAGAGAAACACACACACACACACACACACACACACACACACACACACACACACACACACAGAGAGAGAGAGAGAGAGAGAGAGACAGAGAGACAGAGAGACAGACAGAGACAGAGACAGAGAGAGAGAGAGAGAGAGTGAGAGAGAGAGAGAGAGAGTATAGTTAAAGAGAGAGAATAGTGAGTGAGTGAGGAGCAGATTAGATTAGATAAACTGTAATGTCAGTTTTCACAGAAATGTTTCTTGCATTACTCATCTCTTCAATCCTCATAGCAACACATAAAAACATAAGAATAGTTAGAGAAACAGAAGGATGGAGGTCTGATAAGGCGGAATACTCAGATGGCAGGGAGGGAGAAAGGGGGGAGAGAGGGAGGGAGAAAGGGGGGAGAGAGGGAGGATAGTGAGGAGGAGGTGGTGGGGTGGTGGCCAGAGTGAAAGAACAGAGTAGGAAGAAGAAAAGATGAATGCCGCTTGATTCAAACCAAAGTCGAGCACTGAACAAGCTGCTCCTTTGATTTCCCACACTCCCCAGCTCTTCAAAGAGTTGTCATGCCGACAGCAGCTCGGGCCGCTCTGATTGGCTGAGATGTGGGCTAGGCGGTAAAGGGCTAGGCTTAACACCTAGCCCTACGTAGCTATGGACTGGTTGCTCCACAAAACTGTAAATCTGTGTGTTCGTAATCCCATTTGCAAATGTGTGAATCATAGATGTGAACGTTAATGTGAAGACAGATCTCTAAATGCATACGTATAGTTAGACGGAGTGTTCACAGCTCCCCAAACTAACGCCCCTTCAACGGGGGAAACCCCCTCTATGTGGGTCTATAACCTAGCCTATCCAGCCTAAACCAGCCGAAACTAGCCTAAACAAGCCTATCCAGCCTAAACAAGCCTATCCAGCCTAAACCAGCCTTAACCAACCTAAACAAGGCTAAAGAAGCCTAAACCAGGCTAAACAAGCCTAAAACAGGTTTTACTAGCCTAAACCAGGTTATTCCAACTTAAACCAGCCTAAACCAGCAGCCAAACTGTCCTGAAAGCTGAAACATGTTTTATTATTCAGCATGTCTCTCCCAAAAAAAAATTGGAATTGAGAACTTAAAAACACACAAAATGGTAAAAAAAGAAAATGTTCCAATCTAAAATAATATAAAGATATGTATCCAGCTGTTCTAGCCTTTCTATAAAAGATAAAATTATAAAATATATATATATATATCGAAAAACTAGATTGTTAATTTTTTCGAACTCGCGATCAAAATTCGATTAATCGCCCAGCCCTAACTCAGACCCCACCCACATTCACAGCCCACCCTCTCTAGACCACACCCACCCTCTAGACCACACCCACTCCCTCTAGACCACACCCAAACTCTCGACCCCACCCACAATATCTAGACCACACCCCCCCTCTCCAGACCACACCCCCTCTCTCCAGACCACACCCCCCCTCTCCAGACCACACCCCCCCTCTCCAGACCACACCCACCTTCTTTGGCTCCTTGGGGGCCTTCTTCTTCTTCTTGACCTTCTTGTCGTCCTGCTCGGGGTCCGAGGTGACGGCGGGGTTGTCGATGCCCCCCTTCCAGCCGTCGGTGGGGGACAGCAGGGGGTCCTCCTCGCTGCCCCGGTGGGCGCGCCCCTTCTTCTTCTTCTGCGTGGCGCGCCCCGACTCCTCGCCGTCGCTGTCCGAGTGGAAGCGCCGCTGGTACGCCTTGGTCTTGCTGAACAGGATCTTGGAGCGGTGCTTGTACTTGGACGGCCGGCGGGCGCCCGACCTCCGGTCCAGCCCGTTCTCCTGCTCGCCGCCGTGCAGCCCCCCCCCCAGGGAGCCGCGCGCCCTGACCATGAGGCCGTGCGCGTCCTCGGGCACGGCGTAGATGTCGTCGTGGCCGTAGCCCCTGGCCCTCAGCAGGGTGTCGGCGGGGTCGGCGTAGTTCTCGGAGCCGTCGCCGCCGCCGCCGTCGTCGCCGCGGGCCAGCGTGCCTCGGGGGGAGCGGCGGGTGCTGCGCATGCCCGCCTCGATGGTGCGCACCAGGTTGGGGTCCAGCTTCCGCACGGCGGGCTTGGGGAGCACCGGCTTGGGCAGCACGGGCGGCGGCACCTTGTGGTTGCGGTCGTGGTCGTTGTTGGGCGTGCTGTGGACGGGGTACTCGTTGCCCTCCAGGTCGATGCGGTAGCGGGCGCGGTCGCTGGGCGTGGGCAGCAGCTGCACGTCGTCCCCGATGGGGCTGTAGGGGGGCGGGGCCTCCGTGTCCTCCTCCGAGTCGTAGTAGGGGTTGTAGACGGGGGAGTGGCTGTGGGGCGAGGACGGGAACACGTCCTCGCCGGCCGCCGTGGTGGTGGAGCAGTCGCGGGACGAGCTGTCCTGCATGAAGGCGTTCTCGATGCCCGGCTTCCTCTCCAGCACGTGGTTGAAGAACGGCGTGAACACCTCCGTCTGCCGGTGGTACTGCGACAGCGAGTACAGCGCCGTGAACTTGGCCGCGATCTCCGTGGCGATGTGCTCCCCTTCCGTCATCAGCTCCTTGATGGCGTCGTTCTCGAAGAAGTCCGCCTGGCTGTCGGTGATGGCCACCATCTGCACGGGGATGACGTCCTGCACCTCGGCCAGGAAGGCGCGCAGCGTGGCCATGGAGGCCTTGCGCTTGGCCGAGTACACCAGGATGTAGCCGTGCACCAGCTCGTCCTTGCGCACGCCGATGGAGCTGTGGTAGGACAGCACCGTCACCTGGATCCTCCGCCGGGTGTCCCCGATGATCTTGTCCAGGACGAGGGTGTTGCCCTGGCCGGGCTGGCCCGCGCTGCAGCACTGGGAGTCCAGGAACGGGGAGAGGATGAGGTCCACGCTGAAGGGGTCCCAGCACATGGCGCACATGACAATACGCAGGTCCGCCTCCGACATGTCCTTGATGGAGGGCAGGGGGCTCAGGGCGTCGGAGTTGTGCTTCAGCCCCTCCAGCACGGCCCGGAGGGCCTGTTTCACCTGCTGCTCGTTGAACTTCCGGGGGAACGCCCCCGAGGGGATGTCCACGAACGTGCACTGCAGCTTATTGGCCAGCTGTTGGCCCTGGTGACGCAGGATGGGCGTGTTCTTACACACGGCGTCCCTCTGATTGGCCAGCACCAGGATGAAGGGCAGCGGCTGTGCGAAGCGCTCCCTGCGGCTCTGCGATATCTCCGCCCGGATCCGGCCGATGCAGTCGCCCACGCCGTTCAGGCTCTCGATGGAGCTGAAGACGCAGAAGCAGCCGTGGGGCTTGAAGGTGGCGACCCAGTTGTGGCTGAAGAGCAGCGTGGAGTTGACGTCGACCGGGAGCAGCTCCAGCTCGTAGATCTGCCCGTCCAGCGCGTACTCGCGGTCCGTGGACTGCGCTCGGATCTCGTTGGCCAGCTCCTGGGCCAGCCCCTCCTTGCCCAGGAGGCAGAGGTTGATCTTGTCGAGGTTGGGGGTGCTGTAGTAGTGGTTGGAGCGGCCGTGGTCCAGCTGCACCAGGCGGTTGGCGAGGACCTGCTCCACCTTCAGGTCCACGCAGCTCTGGCCGCTCAGACACGTCTGCTTGGTGGGGTGGTAGACGAAGCCGATGTGCTTGAGGAGCAGCGACTCGCGGTCGGGGACCAGCTTCTGCAGCGCCCGGTACCGGGGCTCCTCGTTCAGCACGCAGTGGATCTCGCTCATCTTGTCGCAGCTCGGAGTGGCGTTCAGGTCCAGGTCGTAGAACAGCTCCGCGTGCTCGAACAGCATCTCCTGGAAGTCCTCCTTGGCGCGCTCCACGATCTCCAGCTGGTGCCGGCTGTAGACGTCGCGCCGGTCCGACTCGGTGATGTACTTGTAGGCCTCGTCCTCCATGACGAAGCACATGACCTCCTCCCAGGGCTGCCCGGCCCCGATGAAGTGCACCCGCTCCAGGGTCTTCTTGAAGCGGTCCTTCATCTCCACCCGCCTCTTCTCGGAGAACAGGTGCTGCACGTGGTTCTGGTAGATGCGCTCGCCGTCCTGCGTCTTCAGGAGGTCGAAGGGCACGCGGCGGTCGCTGTTGTCGATGTGGTCCGACTCATCCCAGGGCGGGCGCTCCAGCACCACGAACCAGCACTGGAAGTCCGGTCGGCTCCGGATCAGGCTCTGGGCCTCGGACCAGGTGAGGTGCTCGACCTCCTCCAGGTTGTTGAGGAGGTTGTTGAGGGTCTTGGGCAGCGCGGTGAGGTACTCCTCCCTGCGCCTCCTGATGTGCTCCTGTTTGAGCTGCGCGCTGTGCCGGGCGAAGGTGTTGCGGGCCTTGCGGGTCCCCTCCATGACGATGTAGTCCTCGTAGTCCGGCTGTCCCTTTAGCTGGTTCATCACCTGCTTCCACGTGATGTGGTAGTCCCGGACCGTCTGCAACACCACCTTCTCGAAGCGGTCCGTCGCCACGGCGACGTGCTGCCTCTGCACCTTGTAGGCGTCCAGGTAGGACACCGTCTTGGGCTTCCCCCGTGTCTTGTCCATCTGCTGGACGAGGGCGTGGAAGCAGAGGTCCACGTTGGTGCTGGTGCGCGCCGACGTCTCCACCACCACCAGGTTCTTCTTGCCGGCGGCGAAGGACTGCAGGTCCCTCAGGTGCTGCTCCACGCACTCGTCGCACTTGGTGGCGGCGAGCACGATGGGCTTTTTCGTCTTGCCGATCTGCGCGTAGAGGCTCCCCACGAACTTCATCTGGTCATCGAACTTCCTGTTGCAGCCCTTGCTGACGTCGACGCAGAGCATGAAGCCGTCGACGGCCAGCTTCCCGTCGGGCATCTGCCTCTGGTCAAAGTCCTGCTCCAGACCCAGCTGGTCCGTGCAGATGTACATGAGCTTCTCGGCCGACTGCAGCTTGGCCGACGCCGCCCTCTTGCTGTAGGGCTGCAGGTTGGTGCTGCGGTGCGGGAGGAACGTCTGGTCGTCGATGAACTCCGTCTGCTCGATGAGCTGGATCTTACAGTCCTGCCCGTCGTCGCCGTGGTGCACCACTTCCCCCCAGTACAGGAAGTGGTCATTGTTGACCACGCGACCCCCGAAGTCTATAGTGCTGAGGACCGACGTGTGCTCCGGGTAGTAGCTGTCGGCGTCCGACCGCACGTAGCGGTTACACAGGCACGACTTGCCCACGCCGCAGTTCCCCTTGTCCTTCTCCGTGCCCGACAAGCCCACCACGCTGACGGCGAACGTGGGGGGGCGAGCATCCTTGTTTTTGGCCATTATTCACCCCCGCTCATCGCCGACTTGGTCACCTCCGGGAGAAAAAAAAGCCCCATTAAAAAGGTCACTCCAGGTCGGAGTTCATCTTGTGCGTTCCGTTGTGGAGGAGAATCCTGCCGTGAGACGGCCCCTTTCTTGGTAGATCAGCACCTCCTGGTAGAGCAGCACCTCCCTGTCAGACACACAGGAGTCACAGTTACACCCCAGCATACACAATCTAGATATTCTATATCTACAATACCATATCCTCTTCCTGGAACACAATCCCGTGCAGTTTCTTGACACATCTTCCTCACTCTTTAAAACAGATAAAACCAATTATTAACGTCAACACGGAATTGACCGTCCCTCGTATTACGGAAAGAGGAAATACGTGACTCCATGTTTAGTTCCATTATTGTGATTCTATGTTCTTTCATTTGTCCTCTCAATGAGAGTATTTTGATGGTTTGATGCCAAATATGTTTCAATGATGAGAAAGGCTTAAAACGAAAGCGTTTCTCTAAAAGTGAGAACATGCGGACATCTGGTCAAACATAATGACAGACTGAAAACGCTTCAGTCACGGGCATCGTTCCTCCCCCGGGAGTAAGAAGCCAACCAAGAGTTATATAAAGAAGAGGGAGGGGATATAAATGGCATGAGAATCCAGCTCTTTGACAGCCGATGACCTAGAAATGATTCGCCTCGCTGCGGGAATCGCACTGCTCACTGATTTGTAATTCATCAAAACGCCAACATTGGGATTAGGGGCAGGCGATGGTAATCTGATTACAGTTAAATTTTGATGGATTAGGATTACTAGTCACAGCACATCCAGGGCTCCAGAGGAACTAATCGATGCCGATGAGAAACAATATGAAAATGTCACGTCAACATTATCCCGGACAAAATAATAACATTATCACGCATCATGATAGAGGGTTAAGGTTAGGACTAAAATAAGGGATAGATGGTTAAGGTTAGGACTAAGACATGTAATAGAGGGTTAAGGTCAGGACTAAGATAAGGGATAGATGTTTAAGGTTAGGACTAAGATAAGTGATAGAGGGTTAAGGTCAGGACTAAGATAAGGGATAGATGTTTAAGGTTAGGACTAAGATAAGTGATATAGGGTTAAGGTTAGGACTAAGATATGTGACAGAGGGTTAAGGTTAGGACTAAGATAAGGGATAGACGTTTAAGGTTAGGACTAAGACATGTGATAAAGGATAAAGGTTAGGACTAAGATAAGTGATAGAGGGTTATGGTTAGAACTAAGATAAGTGATATAGGGTTAGGACTAAGATATATAGAGGGTTATGCTTAGAACTAAGAATTTATAGGGTTAAGGTTAGGACTAAGATGTTAGTCACTGAACACTTGGCCATGACTAGGTTACAAAAGTAGGACTTATTCAAAGAAATCCTCAGAACCACACGACTCTACTAGTCAAAACCACACTACTCTACTCACAGTAGTCTGAATAATAAAGTGAAGGATAATTGTCTTTATAATCCCTCTGTCGGCCCTCCTGATAGGCAGAGAGGATCACCCTGCTACAGGAAGCACACCTGAGCCCGAAACGTCAGGTGTGCCGCTCCCAGAGAGATGATGTCATTCAGTAAACAACAGCTAGTCTGTCAGGTTTGGGAGCGCAGCCATCCGTCTTCCTATTGGCCCACCAGCCAAACCTGAGCCACTACAGGTGTCACAGGTATAATAAACCCGTGGCATACAGGTGCTACACCACCGGGTAGCTACAGGTGCTACACCACCGGGTAGCTGCAGGTGCTACACCACCGGGTAGCTGCAGGTGCTACACCACCGGGTAGCTGCAGGTGCTACACCACCGGGTAGCTGCAGGTGCTACACCACCGGGTAGCTGCAGGTGCTACACCACCGGGTAGCTACAGGTGCTACACCACCGGGTAGCTACAGGTGCTACACCACCGTTAGCTACAGGTGCTACACCACAGGTGCTACACCACAGGTGCTACACCACCGTTAGCTACACCACCGTTAGCTACAGGTGCTACACCACAGGTGCTACACCACCGTTAGCTACAGGTGCTACACCACCGGTGGGTACAGGTGCTACACCACCGGTAGCTACAGGTGCTACACCACCGGTAGCTACAGGTGCTACACCACCGGTGGGTACAGGTGCTACATCACCGGTGGGTACAGGTGCTACACCACCGGTGGGTACAGGTGCTACACCACTGGTGGGTACAGGTGCTACACCACCGGTGGGTACAGGTGCTACACCACCGGTGGGTACAGGTGCTACACCACCGGTAGCTACAGGTGCTACACCACCGGTGGGTACAGGTGCTACACCACCGGTGGGTACAGGTGCTACACCACCGATAACCTGAATACATTGAGCACCTATAAAAGGGACCCACTCCACGCCAGAAAGGTTATACTAGACAAGGTCTAGTGGACTAGGTCTATGGTGGACCAGGTTATACTAGAGTAGGTCTATGGTGGACCAGGTTATATTAGAGTAGGTCTATGGTGGACCAGGTTATACTAGAGTAGGTCTATGGTGGACCAGGTTATATTAGAGTAGGTCTATGGTGAACCAGGTTATATTAGAGTAGGTCTATGGTGGACCAGGTTATACTAGAGTAGGTCTATGGTGGACCAGGTTATATTAGAGTAGGTCTATGGGGGACCAGGTTATATTAGAGTAGGTCTATGGTGGACCAGGTTATACTAGAGTAGGTCTATGGTGGACCAGGTTATATTAGAGTAGGTCTATGGTGGACCAGGTTATATTAGAGTAGGTCTATGGTGGACCAGGTTATATTAGAGTAGGTCTATGGGGGACCAGGTTCCAGGTTTAGTGGAGCCATGTAAACAATGTGAGGATGACGGTAAGGGCAACAGCTTCAGACCATTTAATATTCAAAACAACTCTACACACCGACTGTTCTTTCACAATAACCAGCGTTATAACTTGATTCTAAAGTGTCAACAACAAGTTAATGACTGGTCAGTTTGTATTCGAGGTCTGTATTCTCACAGCGGTTAGAAAAGCTTCAGAAACAAGCCAAAAACACTTTGCATATTTAGTTCCACACCAACGCCTTCATTTCCAAGGTCTTTTAAACGCATTTAATCAGTGGCAGGGATGCGGACGATGTATAAAACATATGTGCGGACATTAGCCGAGAGGAGTTGATTGAGGAGTCAGAGACATGTTGAGGCCCTTTGCATATCGCAGTCTGTCCACTCCCCGTTGTGAGACCAAGAACAACACGGGCAGTCTGTAGTCCACCAGGGCACAGGGGATGGTCCAATACAGGAATAGCAGAAGATCAGAGATCCAGATACCATAGAGAACGTGGATTAATTTACTCCGTTAACAGTACATCAACAGCTTCACTCTGGATACTTCAATGGTTAAGGGTTGCCTTTCCAAAACTATTATTGGGAAAAGATTGGACTCATAATCTATTGACTGGAGTTGTCTGGTTAATAATCAGTCCGTTTGTGTGTCTTAAAGACACGACAACTGGATCTCTCAGCCCTGGCCGACAGATAAAGGTTGTAAAAGGGATAGGCTCGTATTGTCACTGGTCACAAATGTTTCGAAGTAGTCCTCTGTTATCTATCCGATCTTAATTGCTCGATACCTAAATGCCAAACCCCTAGAGGAGGCGTATCTCCCCGAATACAAGCTCTGAAAGGGAAAATGGAGAGCCGCTCGCAGGTTTAAGGCCGTGGTCAGAGAGCCAGGCCGCGTCCAGGTAAGAGGCCTGGGTACGGGGCCAGAGAGCCAGGCAGCAAGCAGGTAAGAGGCCGGGCTACGGGGCCAGAGAGCTGGGCAGCCCGCAGGTTAAAGCCTGGGCTACGGGGCCAGAGAGCTGGGCAGCTCGCAGGTTAGAGGCTTCAGGACAGCTAAGGTCAGAGATCCCCACGAAGCATGGCGTGCTATAATAAAAACCTACTATCTGAGAAGAACACAGAGTGACAGCTGTTACCATTGACCAGGTTATCTGTTGAGCGTTGACACAATGTGGCTCTTCACCAAACAGGCTGAATAAAGTAATCTGTCACACATGGCTGCAGAGGGGTGGTTGGGTGGGGGGGGGGTGGGCTCATCATCTAAACGCTGTTGAACAGGGACTCTGGATCTCACCTCAGTGGAAGACCAGAGGAACTTCATCTTAGTGGAGGACCAGATGAACCTCACGATGTTACATCAGTGGAGGACCAGAGGAACCTCACGATGTCAATTCAGTGGAGGACCAGAGGAACCTCACGATGTCACTTCAGTGGAGGACCAGAGTAACCTCACGATGTTCAGATATGTTGGGAGTCTGTGGGGAAACCGTACATTTGAAGCTCATTTGAACCCATCACCTCGTTGTCCTGCTCCGTGGCGGTGGGGTGAAAGAGCTGCTATCTGCGCCAATGCACCAGGAGATATCAACAACAAAACGCCACATCTAATGTCGTTCTTCCTAAGAAACCCAGAAAGCCAGGTCTGGCCTATCCCCCCGCTGGGATACGCTAGCTGGGTAGCCTAGCCTCAGCCTGCTGGCTAGCAGCAGCTAGCCCCGAAATACGGTGAAACGGAGCTTAATAAACCACAACCGGCCGGTAAACGTCTCATATCTCACTTATATCCCAAACTATCTCATATGTATATCATATATACATCATAGATATGCTACACCCTTCTAGACACGGCCCTCAAGTCACAAATTTGGGGAAAATGGCAGTTAGCAACCAGAGCTAACAGCAGAGTATCTGCGGTCCTCCAAACCCACCTAACATGGTCGCTCCAGCTCTCCTACACCGCGGAGAGGCGGCGGCGGCGCCCGGGAGCCGCGCTGCTCGGCCCGGGGAAGTCGTCACACGTCCCGGGTGGCTGTCACACGTCCCGGCTGGCGGTCCGGCTGGAACAGGGCATCCCAACAGTACAGAACGGGCCGTTTTCATGTATTTCTTGATGTTGGTGGTATGCGATGTAATCCGAAACCCTGACTGTCTCTCTTTCTGCTCCCTCCCCTCTCGCTCTCTCTCTCTCTCTCCCTCGCCCTCGCTCTCCCTCTCCCTCTCGCTCTTTCACTCTCTCTCTCTCTCTCTCTCTGCGCCTCCTCTCTCGACTCAAGTCTCTCTTTCGCGACTTCTCCCTGTAACTTTCAACACACACACACACACACACACACACACACACACACACACACACACACACACACACACACACACACACACACACACACACACACACGCAAACACACACGCAAACACACAGTTAGACAGGAAGGGTTAGACAGGAAGGGTTAGACAGGTAGCAGTATATATCATTTACTATCCTATAGTCACTATTACCTTTTGTCATGATATATAGATCCATACAGTTAGTACTCACCATTATCATATGTTTATCATTATACACTGTTCTATAGGCACTTTGATATACCGTTATATGCTGTTACTCATTATCATGTTTATCATGTTTATATCATGATATACTGTTCTATACTGTTATTCATTATATAATATACTGTTCTATGCTGTTACTAATTATCATGATATACTATTCTAAATAATTGCTCATTATCATCGTATAGACTGCTGTTACTCATTATCATATTTTTGTTTACTAATTAACATGATATACTGTTCTAAACGATTACCCATTATCATCGTATAGTGTTCTATGCTGTTACTCATCATCTTGATGTATTTATTATCATGTATATCATTATATACACACAAACACAACACCTAACCCACCACCCTGGCCACAAACACACCACCTAACCCACCACCCTGGCCACAAACACACACCACCTAACCCACCACCCTGGCCACCAACACACACCACCTAACCCACCACCCTGGCCACAAACACACACCACCTAACCCACCACCCTGGCCACAAACACACACCACCTAACCCACCACCCTGGCCACAAACACACCACCTAACCCACCACCCTGGCCACCAACACACACCACCTAACCCACCACCCTGGCCACAAACACACACCACCTAACCCACCACCCTGGCCACAAACACACCACCTAACCCACCACCCTGGCCACAAACACACACCACCTAACCCACCACCCTGGCCACAAACACACAACACCTAACCCACCACCCTGGCCACAAACACACACCACCTAACCCACCACCCTGGCCACAAACACACCACCTAACCCACCACCCTGGCCACAAACACACACCACCTAACCCACCACCCTGGCCACAAACACACACCACCTAACCCACCACCCTGGCCACAAACACACCACCTAACCCACCACCCTGGCCACAAACACACACCAACTAACCCACCACCCTGGCCACAAACACAACACCTAACCCACCACCCTGGCCACAAACACACACCACCTAACCCACCACCCTGGCCACAAACACACACCACCTAACCCACCACCCTGGCCACAAACACACACCACCTAACCCACCACCCTGGCCACAAACACACACCACCTAACCCACCACCCTGGCCACAAACACACACCACCTAACCCACCACCCTGGCCACAAACACACACCACCTAACCCACCACCCTGGCCACAAACACACACCAACTAACCCACCCTGGCCACCAACATTCAGTTTGTGTTCTGAAGAGGCGTCCAATAGAACGGCTGCTTTAGGTTACTTTAAACGTGTAGGCCGTTGGGTGAGTGTGTTTTAAATTTATTATGAAGCATTCACATGTTGTGTTTCTATTGTTTTACCGCGATCAAATAAAATAAATGTGAGCATTTAAACACACCTAATTGCATTTATTTGTTCTGATCTCGATTAATGTAACGTCATGTTTAAAATAAAGGTGCATAACGTGACAATAGACACATCTCTTTGAAATGCTTGATTCACCAATTCCTAATATAAGGCCTAAGTTAAGGCCTAATATAAGGCCTAATATAAGGCCCATAAGCGTGGTGAAATGTGGTGAAAACACCCTTCATTTCGACTTGGTACCGGTTGAACTGGGTCGCAATGGTTTGTCTATTTCAGCTATTTGTTGGTAGTGGTGACCTAAGCCCCTCTCCAGGAGACCAGACCAGAGCACCCCTCTCTCCACCACTAGTTGGCGACGTTGAGGCGGAATTTGCAGGGATGCTGTGTAAACATTGTCAACAGTCTGAGTCAGGGTGACAGGATCATCACCTCAGCGAGCTTTGACCTTTATTACAATCGATAGCTTTGAACAGCCTAGTTAGTTGAGGGTTGTTCGCCAACCATATCGCTCCCTAGACCGCCTGGACTACAGACAAGCAGACAGACTGCTCACCTACACATCACCATAGCAACCACAAGCTGTTAATTGGAGCCTGGAGCTCCAATCATTCATCCCTTTCATCTTTTGCCCACACACACCACACACACGCACTACGCACACACACACACACACACACTCAAACGCAAGCACACACACACACACACACACACACACACACATGCATACATTTACAAACACACACACAAACACACACGCACACACACACACGCACACACACACGCACACACACACACACACATGCATACATTTACACACACACACACACACACACACACACACACACACACACACACACACACACACACACACACACACACACACTCACACACACTCAGGTTTCATTATCATTCATATCGGTCAATCATCTATTGTGTATGGTGTGTATTGCACATCTATGTATTATATGAATGTGTATGATATGAATATAATGTGTGCGTTCTGTGTACTGTATGTGTTTATAATGTGTGTTTATCATTTACTGTGTGTGTGTTTATATGTGTGCTAAGGGTGTGTTCATGTGTGCTCAGGGTGTGTGTGTTTATATATGTGTCCTCAGGGTATGTGTGTGTGTATGTGTGTGTGTGTGTGTGTGTGTGTGTGTGTGTGTGTGTGTGTGTGTGTGTGTGTGTGTGTGTGTGTTTGTAAATGTGTGCTCAGGGTGAATATGTGTCCCCAGGGTGTGTGTATTGATCTGTGCTCAAGGTGTGTGTGTGTGTGTGTGTGTGTGTGTGTGTGTGTGTGTGTGTGTGTGTGTGTGTGTGTGTGTGTGTGTGTGTGTACATGTGTGCTCAGGGTGTGTGTGTGTGTGTGTGTGTGTGTGTGTGTGTGTGTGTGTGTGTGTGCGTGTGTGTGTGTGTGTGTGTGTGTGTATGCATATGTTTGCTCAGGGTGTGTTTGTGTGTGTGTGTGTGTGTGTGTGTGTGTGTGTGTATGTGTGTTTGTGTGTGTGTGTGTGTGTGTGTGTGTGTGTGTGTGTGCACAGGGTGTGTGTGTGTGTGTGTGTGTGTGTGTGTGTATATATTTGTGCTCAGGGTGTGTGTGTGTGTGTGGGTTTGTTTGTATGTGTGTGTGTGTGTGTGTGTGTGTGTGTGTGTGTGTGTGTGTGTATAAATGTGTGCTCAGGGTGTGTATGTGTGTGTGTGTGTGTTTTTTATGTGGGTTCAGGGTGTGTGTGTGTGTGTGTGTGTGTGTGTGTGTGTGAGTATGTTTTCTCAGCGTGTTTGTGTGTGTGTGTGTGTGTGTGTGTGTGTGTGTGTGTGTGCCTAGTGTGCTTAGTGTGTGTGTGTTGGTGCCCTTGACAGTGTGGAGGTCGCCTGGCCCCCAGCTGCGGCCCAGGGAGGATCACTCGACTCTCTCTCTGTGAGTCCTCCTCTAGTGGCTGGCGTCACATCCCGTATGTTCATGTGGGCTGGACCTCCGGAGGTCATGTAGCCAGTATGAAGTCAGGTCATGATGCAACATGGTGCCTGGATTATAAAGTTAAACATCGTTGAGTCACATCCAAGGAGTACGACGGTTCACCTGCGCCCCCTGCTGGTCCAGCTGAACCACTGCAGGTCTGGATGTCCAGTCTATAGTAGACCGGATCTACCCTACCTCCAGGTCTGGATGTCCAGTCTATAGTAGACCGGATCTAGGTAAGCTAAAGTAGACTGGTTCTATCCTAACTCCAGGTAAAGGTAGGCTATACTAAGCAGACCAAGTCATTATTACTTGTATACTTCTAGTATATTTGTAGTCGTTCCCTTCCTATTTTTGATTATATGCACTTCTTGTTGAACCGTTTTATAGCCCCATATTCTGCGTCGGCACGTTGGTCCATCAGTTTAGAAAGGTGCTGCATAAATAAAGACAAACATCCTTGTGAAATCGTTTTTATTGCCAGGATTATGTACCTACAGTATATGAAACCTAGCAACAATACAGTGGTACATACATACATATCAACACAGCCGTGTAGCGGTACAGCGCTCAACAATTGACCGTTTGAAATAATAAATACAAGAAGACGAAAACAGTGAGCCTACCAAACAAGCCATCCCGCCTGGTTGCCGCGGCAACGCCATGGGGAGGCTTGGATGTCACAAGGTCGCGACCCCCTTGGTCAGCCCACACGCTGAGCATCAGATTGAGTCAGCAGCATTGTAGCACATTAGCTACATCCTATCCTATGTAGTACATCCATAGAACAGAGTGAATGCTTGACTGTGATTTGAGCAGTGTGTTAGTGGCGTGGATGTGTGTGGTTGTCTTTATGTCGTATTTCAGTTGTTTCGCTGAAGCCGTCAATCAAACAGTGACCTCCTGTATTCTGAGGAGGACTGCAGCCGCCAACTTTCTGTACGCCTCCGCCTGCAGACACACACCAGAAGGACGGCTTAAAGATCTATATCCTGGAGAGAAGACATTTCTTTGATAGTCATGTTATGCACCTTCATTTAAAACATGTTATATTAACAGAGAAAGGAACAAATAAATGCATTTAGGTGTGTTAAAGGGCTCACATTTATTTGTTTTGATCTCAGTAAAGGACAAGACAGTAGAAGAGAGTAGAAGACAGACAGTGGAGAACACAAGAGGCCGGGGAGAAGACAGAGTAGGCAGAAGACACTAGACACACATTAGAGGACAGACCGCAGAAGACAGTAGAGAGCCAGTAGAAGACCCTATATGCAGTAGAAGACAATGGAATTCAGTATAAGGGGGTCGTGACCTCAGGGCTGTCAGGTGACGATATGACCACGGGCTGACCCCGGTCTGACATCTCTCTGATGTTGAGGTGAAGAGGGATGTCACCTGGTACAGATCAGCACAGAGAGAGACCAGCACAATGAGACCAGCACAGAGAGACCAGCACAATAAGACCAGTACAGAGAGACCAGCACACAGAGACCAGCACAATGAGACCAGCACAGAGAGACCATCACAATAAGACCAGTAGACAGAGACAGACAGACGGACAGACAGACAAACAGACAGACAGACAGACGCACAGCCAATAGCTAGGCATTCTTGTTTATACTGATCATATATTTGAATGGCCATGGTGATGGAGTCACATGACTGACCCAGGAAGTGGACTCCCAGTGTGTCTGCTAGCTGCCTGGCGCCGCCAGACCCGAAGATGTGTGTCTGATGCTGACAGTTTGGACACTGAAACACACTCATGTTCTGGACCAGACCCAGGACCTACAGGACACACGGAACCACACACACACACACACACACACACACACACACACACACACACACACACACACACACACACACACACACACACACACACACACACACCTTCTAACAGATGTAGTGAATATGTCTATGACCAGATACACATAAAAACAGATGTATTGATTATGTCTTTAACTAGTAATATATAAAAACAGATGTATTGATTATGTCTTTACTAGTAATATATAATAACAGATGTATTGATTACCGGGACGTGGACTTTCTTAAACATCTCCGCCCCTCTGCGTGCGTCCAGCAGAGCGATGTCTTGAGGTGTGGAGACGATCACCGCCCCTTAAACACAGTGAGAGTCTGTTGGTCTGTGTGAGTGAGTGAGTTTCTGCATGTGTGGGTCAGTGAGTGAGTGAGTGAGTGTCTAAGTGAGTGAGTGAGTGAGTGAGTGAGTGAGTGAGTGAGTGAGTTATTGAGTGTCTGTATGTCTGCATGAGTGACTTTGTCAGTGAGTGAGTGACTTTGTGAGTGAGTGAGTGACTTTGTGAGTGAGTGAGTGAGTGAGTGCATGTTACCTGCGACAGGGACGTTCTGAGAGATGGACAGCTGGACGTCTCCGGTCCCAGGGGGCATGTCCACCACCAGGTAGTCTAGAGACCCCCACTCCACCTGCACACCGGGACACCGGGCTCGTTAAGAGGGCACCTGGGAGGCGTCAGCACCAGGAGGTCAACAGGAGATCAACAGGAGGTCATTAAGAGGTCATCAGGTCATAAGGAGGTACCTGCCGGAGCAGCTTCTCCAGCGCTGACATCACCATCAGACCCCTCCACACGATGGGGGCCTCCTCGTCCACCAGGAAGCCCATGGACATACTGGGAGAGAGAGAGACACGTGAGCACACTGGGAGAGAGAGACACGTGAGCACACTGGGAGAGAGAGAGACACGTGAGCACACTGGGAGAGAGAGAGACACGTGAGGACACTGGGAGAGATAGTACAAGAGTGAACCAGAGAGAACGAGAGAGAGAGAGAGAGAGAGAGAGAGAGAGAGAGAGAGAGAGAGAGAGAGAGAGAGAGAGAGAGAGAGAGAGAGAGAGAGACATGTGAGCACAATGGGAGGGAGGGAAGAAGAGAGAGAGAACAAGAGAGAACGATAGAACAAGAGAGAGAACGAGAGACAGAGATGAGTGTACTGGGAGAGAGAGAGAGAGAGAGAGAGAGAGAGAGAGAGAGAGAGAGAGAGAGAGAGAGAGAGAGAGAGAGAGAGAGAGAGAGAGAGAGAGAGAGAGAGAGAGAGAGAGAGAGAGAGAGAAGATGAGTTTACTGGGAGAGAGAGATGTGAGTATACTGGGAGAGAGATGAGAGTATACTGGGATAGAGAGATGAGAGTATACTGGGAGAGAGAGAGATGAGAGTATACTGGGAGAGAGAGAGATGAGAGTATACTGGGAGAGAGAGAGATGAGAGTATACTGGGAGAGAGAAAGAGCGATGTGAACATACTGAAAGAGAGATGCCATGTGAACAAACATGTTTGATTGGTCAAATTCATCTGTGATGTAATCTGAGAAACTCACCAGGGAAGTCCGTAGTTGGTGAGAGGGATCATCCGATTGGCTGACAGGAAAGGAGAGGGAGGTAAGATTGATCTGTGTCCTTACAGTTTAACCTCCTTGGTGTTGGTTTGGAGTTTGCAGTTATGTAAACTGATTTGTTGTTAACAGGTTTATATGTAACATGATGAAAAAGTAGAGTGGTTTCGGAGATATATGTGTGAACTGGTTAGGGTGTAAACAAGCTTGAGTGTGAATTGGTTTGAGTGTAGACGGTCTTTAGTACTTTCTGTGAGTTCAGGATTCCCCTTCAAGTTCATCAGCTTTGGGACAGAGGGACCGTGGATATCAGCATCCAACAAACCTACTCTCTTAGACTGAGAAAGAGAGAGAGATCATGGTAGTGTATAAAGGAGTTCACTGATGAAGGGCTCATGGTAGTGTATAAAGGAGTTCACTGATGAAGGGATCATGGTAGTGTATAAAGGAGTTCACTGATGAAGGGATCATGGTAGTGTATAAAGGAGTTCACTAGTGAAGGGATCATGGTAGTGAATAGGAGTTCACTAGTGAAGGGATCATGGTAGTGAATAAGAGTTCACTAGTGAAGGGAGTGTTTGTTGGGAGTTATTCTGTGTAGATCCTTACCGGGTCGATGGCCATCAGTCCCAGTGCCAGGTTCACTGTCAACAGAGAATTAAACATCACAGGCAAATCCAGCTAATCTTTAACAGAAATACTGTTATTAACTGACTGTCTCTCTCTCTCCCCACCCACACACACACACACACACACACACACACACACACACACACACACACACACACACACACACACACACACACACACACACACACACACACACACACACACACACACACACACACACACACACACACACACACACCTGCGGTGGTAGACTTGCCCACGCCTCCCTTCCCAGAAGCCACCACCACCACCTGGCCGACCCCGGCGATGGGCTTCTGTTTGGGGAGACCCCGGGCCATGATCTCCCGCTGTCTGTCCTGCAGGCTGCTGGGTCCGGAGCTCTGTCCAGAAGGTACACCAGCTCACTACCGGGACCAGACCTCTTCAATTCACTGGTGCATATAATACTGTACTACTGGCATTACACCAGGCATGTATCATCAAGGTACACCACCTCACTACTGGGACCAAACCTGTCGGCCCCACTTGGTAACATATACATATATTATACACACAACTATATACTATATTCTATAGTATACTATTACCTTAGGACCAAGTTAGGATTAAGTTAGGATATGTCACGTCCACATTACGAGGTGGAATCAAGCTGTTGGGGCTGAGACAGGTCATTTAAGTGCCTTACCTTCCACCGAGGTGAATACACGCAGCACAGCGGGACATGTTGTCCTGGTTTTGTTAGGATTAAGGATAGTAAAGAGAGTCTCCTGCCGGCCCAGTGCGCCGCCATGTTGCCGTGTTGTTGTGGACTAGTGTGGCGCGCACATCCTGGCTGCGCAAGTAGACGCAGCACATTGTTTGCGTTAAAACAAAATTATTAACTAATGCATTATTAACAGACAATGTATTATTTGTGGGGAAATTATTATATTATTAATCATGATGGTGTTTATGGAAAGAAAAAATATAGACAACGAAACCCTGAACTCGTATGGTATACGTCACGTCCACGTCAATCGCGCGTTTTACCAGTTTGAGATTGCGGACTGTGTCTAACCGATAGTTTCACTTCATATGAATATAGTTTGTGTAATATTGTACTTTAATTTAATTGTATTAGGTTTATAATATGACGGAGAAAGCGGCCCCGGCTCCGCTGGCCCGCACTGTGTTGCAGCAGTGCCTCCACGCCCGGCTCCAGGTGGCCCCGCCGGGTCCGGAATCAGAGGCGGAATGGGTCCAGGTATGCTATCTTCCACCTCTAGAGGAATATTATGGGGCGGATCTGCAATTAGTACAAAAAATACCAAAAGTTGTGCGACCTTTTTCTTACCGTGAATGATGCAAGACCACTTCTATGTACTTAACGTTAGCAGTTAAACCCTAGTGTCTCTAATGGTTCTATTCCACTCAGATTGACCGGGGAATGGTGATCTACGTGTGTTTCTTCAAAGGGGCGACAGAAGACATGCTGCCTAAAATGGGTCGGTCTGCTCACGTTGTGTTTGGTGTTGATTTAATATTGTTGTCAATAGAGGCTGTATGTTGAGGTTAAGGTAACTATATGAGGTAGAGGTTAAAGTAACAATATGAGCTAGAGGCAGAATGTTGAGGTTAGGGTAACATTATGAGGTAAAGGCTGAACGTTGAGGTTAAGGTAACATTATGAGGTACTGGCTGAACGTTGAGTTAACATTATGAGGTAGAGGCTGAACGTTGAGGTTAGGGTAACATTATGAGGTTAAGGTAACATTATGAGGTACTGGCTGAACGTTGAGGTTAAGGTAACATTATGAGGTACTGGCTGGACGTTGAGGTTAAGGTAACACTATGAGGTAGAGGCTGAATGTTGAGGTCTGTTTGTGTCTCCCTGCAGTGTCCGCCCTGCTGAACCAGCGTCTGTGTGAGAGGGCGTCGGGGGGGCTGGCCTCAGTGCTGGAGCTCCGGGGCAGCGTGTTGGTGGTACCCCAGGCCACGCTGGGCGGGCGGGCCAAGGGCCGGGCCATGCAGTACCACGGGAACATCGGCAAGGACGACGGGCTGCGGCTGTACCTGCGCTTCGTCTCGCTGTGCCAGGCCCAGCTGCAGGCGGCGGGAGGGGCTGCCCCGAGCGCAGCCGGGGGGGCGGGGGCAGAGGGGGCGGGGGCAGAGGTCAAACACGGAACCTACGGGAACCGACAGGTTCTCAAGCTGGACACCAACGGACCCTACACCCACCTGATGGAGTTCTGACCACAACACTCTCTCCCTCTACACCCACCTGATGGGGTTCTGACCACAACACTGTCCCTCTACACCCACCTGATGGGGTTCTGACCACAACACTCTCCCTCTACACCCACCTGATGGGGTTCTGACCACAACACTCTCTCCCTCTACACCCACCTGATGGGGTTCTGACCACAACACTGTCCCTCTACACCCACCTGATGGGGTTCTGACCACAACACTCTCTCCCTCTACACCCACCTGATGGGGTTCTGACCACAACACTCTCTCTCTACACCCACCTGATGGGGTTCTGACCACAACTCTCTCTCCCCCTACACCCACCTGATGGGGTTCTGACCACAACACTCTCTCTCTACACCCACCTGATGGGGTTCTGACCACAACTCTCTCTCCCCCTACACCCACCTGATGGGGTTCTGACCACAACACTCTCTCTCTACACCCACCTGAGAGAGTTTAGAATCAAACTTCTGACTCGCGTTGACTGCTGGGGAATTTTTTTCACGACAGCTAGGTTAATTAATGATAGAAATATATAACGAATAATATATCATGTGTTATGATACCAAAAAAAGTTTCTGGTTTGAAAATTGATTTATGAATAATGCTTCATAATGTCTTAATTTTAAATGTATGCTATCAGCGTTTAGGTATGTTTATTAAATATGATTTATGGATTTCAAGAACCAAGAGTTGATATATTTCTCTCACCTATAGACTTGTTAAGTCTCCTTCTCAGTTAATTTCACAACATGTTTGGTATCCTCAGCTTTTTATTTGTTACTTCGAAAGGCGGTTGAGAGTAGAGAATGAATCCTTCTAACAACCAGGTGTGATGCTGTCAGTACACGCCATCACTCATCTGACCTCGTGTGACATCACAAGTGGGACAGTCCAACTAATTGCTCCAACTCCACCCCTGCCAGTTGGTATAGTCCAGGTAGTGGCTCTAATCTGCCGTTCATATAAGCGCGTTCACTCTCCTGGTAATAACGAGATGCCTCATCAGTGATCACGCTCAGCGACGTTGTGGACTGGTAAACCAGCTCTAGATAAGGGCCAGTGTAGCCCTCCATACCGTAGCTGTACCATACTATGCTACTATATACAATGTGCTTCTCATAACCAAAAGCTAAAGGACAGTATAGGCTACAAACACAGAACCTATGTTCCACTCCCAACAGATGTTGGCGGCAATCGTTGGTGATATATACCGCTGACGAATAACCTAGATTCCGAACGCAGTGCACATGAGCAGTCGCTGTCGGTAGAGCCGATTTTTAATCGTAATTCGAATTTATGGTCAATAATCGATTAAAAATATATATATTATTGAAGAAAAAAAAAAGAGGTAAGCCTTTAGAGTTTGCCTAAAGTCTGTGGTAACCAAATTTTGCTTTTGTTAATCTTCAAATAAAATCCATACTTAAATGTAAATATTTGTCATTTAAAGAAAAAAAAATCTATTCAAATCGATTAAAAGGTTTGGTTCGAAAATATTGAGATTTTATTTTTAGGCCCAATCGCCCAGCCCTGGCTGTCTGGAACAGGCGTAGTGTGAGCGTCATCCCTGACCAGGACCATGAACGCGCCTATAATCATCCTACCTCAGTTGACTCTTCTCACGTGGTGCCACCAGTACCCGATTGTAGCTACAGCTGGATGAACCGTGAAACCGCATGGGTTTGTTTTGTTCAGAATAGTTTTATTAGTCTTCCCCAAGTATTAACATAATAGATATGAATCAAATATAATTAGGAAGAAGATAGTCATCAGATAGTAGTCATGGTATAAAGGGACATTTCGTATCAAATACTGAAAATGGAAAATAAAGTTTGAACAGAAAAGGAGTTTGAAGGAGAACTAAATAAACCTTGCACTGTGGCTATTAAAACACAAAAAGACTAAAAGTGGACCCTTGCTGAACTGGATGCATATGTTGTATTTAGGAAATAAATGCGACCAAAGCAAGATGCACTACATTCATTGTGTTGACCATTCCAAGACCTGACCACCAGAGGGTCACCTCTTCTGGGTCCACCAGAGATTGACCTCTTCTGGGTCCACGAGAGGGTCACCTCTTCTGGATCCACGAGAGGGTCACCTCTTCTGGGTCCACCAGAGGGTCACCTCTTCTGGGTCCACCAGAGGGTCACCTCTTCTGGGTCCACTAGGAGGGGGGGGGGGGGAAGTGGGAAACTAAACCAGGAAACAAAAGCCCGTGCTTTTATAAAACAAGGATTGCACTGTCACCAAAGACATTCCCTCGACGTCGACTTGCAATCATGACCACATCAGCAGGCAAGTTGGTTAAGTTTTAATGCTTTTAAGCTCCTAAGTCGTGTCCCTTTTCCTTCAGTGTCCCCTAAAAACTGAACTTTCTGACCGCGGTTCCCCTCCCCCGCATGACAACCAGCTGTCGGACGACCATCCAGCAGAAGAACAATCCACCTTTTATAGTACGCTTTGGTTAACCCCCCCTGACAGACTAACAGAAGAAAAGCAGTCAGTTCCAAAGTCCAGGATGACTTCAACCATCCGGCTCGTGGTCTAGAGTCCTCCTCTCCAGGGGTTCAGCACTCCGGACCTCGCCCGACGGGGTCACTGCGCCGGGGCGAAGGTGAGGATCATCCAACCAATCACGAAGTAGAAGAGGAACACCGGGTAGACCACCAGTGCCTTGCGGTTCTGGGGCTGACTGTCCGCCAGGAAGGCTGTGGAGGCGAAGGTGGACCAGCCGAAGGATGCACAGACCACAACCAGCCGAACCACAAAGCTGACGGTCCCGGAGCCCCCCAGCAGGACTATCCTGCAGACCACCATGGCGACAGTGAGGGGCATGATGCAGTAGCCAAGGACGCACAGGCTCTGGAAGAACGAGATGGTTCCGCCCAGGAGCTTGGAGTTCAAAGTGATGATGAGCGACCCGAACCAGATGATAACGAAGACCTCGGCGAACTGCGGGCCCCCGTCGTCCTTGCTGTCCACCGACCCCCCCTGGAGAAGCAGGGCCAGCGTGACACACAGCAGCAGGGGACCCCACAGGTCCCAGTCCCGCAGCAGAGCTTTGCTCTTCTTGGGGTACAGGACGTGGACGAACTTGTTGCCCACCGCCTTCAGGTCCCGCAGGACCGTGTCTTTCACCGGCTCGTCCAGGGTGGAGAACCCGTCGTCCTGTGAGCTGGAGGTTGGGGGCATTGAGATATCTCCCTCCACCGGGATGTCCTCAGAGATGGAAACATCCGACAGTCCTAAGAAGGCTCTGCTGGAGCCGTCCGCCTCCGCCATTTTCTTTGCGGATCCTCACTTGTTTACGATTTAAATCGAGTATTATGGGACTCCTCCGGCAACCAAAAAGGCGATTGCGACCACGACGTGTACGTTTGAGTAGTGTACTATATCCAGTAGTCTTCGTGGGTCTACTGAAGTCCTCGGATCGCTGGTCTACCTGTCCGCTCCGCCTCCACGTCACCGTTCCTCATATCCGCCACAGTGATGCATTCAAATACCGCCTTGATGATGCGTTCAAACCCTGCCGGAGAAATCTAATGAGCATATTGACGTGAAGTACAAGTTAAGAGTTGTACACGATTACCCCAGCATAGGTTTTTAACTGTACAGTGAATCGAATAATCATTTAGACGAAAAGCAAAAATCAACAATAAAGACCATTGTCTAATTTGACCGTTTTAAGATGCTTATTAAAATCGTTTCTCGTGCAATGATAATACTAATATTTAAAATAATGAATAAAAACGTAATATAAATATATTTGTTAAAATAAAACATAAATTATAGACGTCCATTCTTTATTGACCTCGAAGCTTTGGGAGGCCTGACGCTGTCACTTTAAGATGTAATGGTACAACTGTGACGTCAGAAACAGGCGACACGTTATGGACATGTTTTTATTTCTGTATTCTTTTAATCCTCCTTCAAGCTATAACTGGATTTTAACTGTCACTATTAACGCCTTTTTTTAATATACAAAGATACATACACTATATTGATCGATAAACGATAAGAATATAGAATACATATCTACCTAAAATGATCCGCTGTAAACAGCAGGTGAAGGACGACTGTGAAGAGCTGCTGGCGCGCTTTCAGAAGACTGAGTCTGTACGGTTCGAGGTCTTCGCGAAAATATGGAGGGAGATGAAGTTTTATGAAATATTCTAGTAAGTTGCTGGGCTGCTGGTGGTTAGGGTCAGAAGACCCTGGAAGGAGTCTCTCTCTCTCTCTCTCTCTCTCTGGAAGGAGTGTCTGTTTCTTTCTCTCTCTCTCTCTCTCTCTGGAAGGAGTGTCTCTCTCTCTCTCTCTCTCTCTCTCTCTCTCTCTCTCTCTCTCTCTCTCTCTCTCTCTCTCTCTCTCTCTCTCTCTCTCTCTCTCTCTCTCTCTCTCTCTCTCTCTCTCTCTCTCTCCGGAAGGAGTGTCTGACTCACTCACTCACTCACTCACTGACTCTCTGGAAGGAGGCTCGCTCTCCCTCTTCCAGTGTTTCTAACTTATGAAGACATGAGGTGGTGAATAGTCCTGTCAAGTGTATCTATGTATAAAGACATGAGGGTGCCTTGCTGTACAGCAGATTACCTTACTACACCCAATGGCTGTATGAATAACGTTATATTTGTATAAACTAACCTGTCCTGTTCTTTCCAGCGGCACAACGGAAAGGGTTGAGGGTAAGGCCTTCAGCCGGCACATCTTCACCATGGTCTGCGAGTACCTCCTGTCCCCCTACACCTTCCAGATCCGCATGGGGGCTCTGTACCTCCTCTACGCTCTGTACAACGAACAGCTGTTAAGGCCCAAAGTGCAGGTTAGATTCCCCGTCCTGGTGTCTGTGTCTGTTTAACCTCCCTGCCAATAGAGTGCTTGAAGCTCGGAGCCAGCCTTGTTGGTGTGTGTCTCTGTTCCGAACGCGTTTAATGGAGGAGAGACCCTTGCAGCATGCAGAGCTCGCCATTCTCCGCAGGATCCAGCTGCTCTGTGTCCTTCTGTAGATCCAGCTGTTCTGTCTCCTCCTGTAGATCCAGCTGTTCTGTGTCCTCCTGTAGATCCAGCTGTTCTGTCTCCTCCTGTAGATCCAGCTGTTCTGTGTCCTCCTGTAGATCCAGCTGTTCTGTCTCCTTCTGTAGATCCAGCTGTTCTGTCTCCTCCTGTAGATCCAGCTCGCTCTGAAGGACTGGGAGGAGGTGAAGAAGTTCGAGAAGGAGGCTGCGGCGGCCCAGCACTTCGACGGCGTCTACGTTCTGAAGAAGCTGTTATCCCAGCATGCCTTCTGGTTCGCAGCCACGCCCCACCCGGTGAGTTTCATCGGTCTAATCAGCAGGAACCACTGCATCTGTTTACATCAGACTCACCCTCTCCCCTCGTCTCTCCCTCTCTACTCCTCTCTTCCTCTCCCCTCGTCTCTCCCTCTCTACTCCTCTCTTCCTCTCCCCTCATCTCTCCCTCTCTACTCCTGACTTCCTCTCCCCTCATCTCTCCCTCTCTACTCCACTCCTCTCTCCACCTCCTCTCCCCTTATCACCCTCTCTACTCCTCTCTTCCTCTCCCCTCATCTCTCCCTCTCTTCCTCTCCCCTCAACTCTCCCTCTCTACTCCTCTCTTCCTCTCCCCTCAACTCTCCCTCTCTACTCCTCTCTTCCTTTCCTCATCTCTCCCTCTCTATTCCTCTCCTCTCTCCACCTCCTCTCCCCTCATCTCTCCCTCTCTACTCCTCTCTTCCTCTCTCCAACACCTCTCTCCTCATCTTTCCCTCTCTACTCCTCTCCTCTCTTCCTCTCTCCACCTCCTCTCTCCCTCTCTACTCCTCTCTCCTCATCTCTCACCAGTTGACGTACAAACTGACCCGGAAGGTGGAGAAGCAGGTTGTGGTTGAGGACTTCATAGAGCGAACGTCCCGTCCCCAGGAACTGATCAACAGTGAGCTGCTGGAGGTGAGGAACCTCGGGTTAAACCACGTCCACACAGTGTTGTCTAGGGGTGAGGGACTACTGTAATACCTAGTGATCAGGGACTACTGTAATACCTAGTGATCAGGGACTACTGTAATACCTAGTGATCAGGGACTACTGTAATACCTAGTGATCAGGGACTACTGTAATACCTAGTGATCAGGGACTACTGTAATACCTAGTGGTCAGGGACTACTGTAATACCTAGTGATCAGGGACTACTGTAATACCTAGTTGTGAGCGAGGGACTACTGTAATACCTAGTGATCAGGGACTACTGTAATACCTAGTGATCAGGGACTACTGTAATACCTAGTGGTCAGGGACTACTGTAATACCTAGTGATCAGGGACTACTGTAATACCTAGTGGTCAGGGACTACTGTAATACCTAGTTGTGAGCGAGGGACTACTGTAATACCTAGTGATCAGGGACTACTGTAATACCTAGTGATCAGGGACTACTGTAATACCTAGTGGTCAGGGACTACTGTAATACCTAGTGATCAGGGACTACTGTAATACCTAGTGGTCAGGGACTACTGTAATACCTAGTGGTCAGGGACTACTGTAATACCTAGTGGTCAGGGACTACTGTAATACCTAGTAGTGAGTGAGGGACTACTGTAATCCTAGTGGTGAGTGAGGGACTACTGTAATACCTAGTGGTGAGTGAGGGACTACTGTAATACCTAATGATCAGGGACTACTGTAATACCTAGTGGAGAGTGAGGGACTACTGTAATACCTAGTGAGCAGGGACTACTTTTATACCTAGTGATCAGGGACTACTGGAATACCTAGTGGAGAGTGAGGGACTACTGTAATACCTAATGATCAGGGACTACTGTAATACCTAGTGATCAGGGACTACTGTAATACCTACTGGAGAGTGAGGGACTACTGTAATACCTAGTGGTCAGGGACTACTGTAATACCTAGTGATCAGGGACTACTGTAATACCTAGTGGAGAGTGAGGGACTACTGTAATGCCTAATGATCAGGGACTACTGTAATCCCTAGTGGTCAGGGACTACTGGAATACCTAGTAGTGAGTGAGGGACTACTGTAAGACCTAGTGGTGAGTGAGGGACTACTGTAATACCTAGTGGTGAGTGAGGGACTACTGTAATACCGAGTGGTGAGTGAGGGACTACTGTAATACCTAGTGGTGAGTGAGGGACTACTGTAATACCTAGTGGTCAGGGACTACTGTAATACCTAGTGGTGAGTGAGGGACTACTGTAATACCGAGTGGTGTGTGAGGGACTACTGTAATACCTAGTGGTCAGGGACTACTGTAATACCTAGTAATCTAGAATAACAATACCAGGTTACTGATATTACCCTGGTATTATGTCAGGTAACTAGTTTAACTAGTTGTGTCAGGGTGCTAGTATAACTAGTTGTTTCAGGTTACTGGCAGAACTAGTTTTGTCTTTCTTTTATTCTTTAAAGGTTTTACAATTCGCCACTTCTTAAAAGTAATATCCTGTATACAAATCAAGGCAACCCCATCCAAAATTCAAAACACTCTTTTCACATTCCCTCACATACAATATTCAAAAGCTAAACATTGATACATCTTGACACACACAAAGGAATCTTGCTCATCCTTAGGGTACGTAGACATGCATTCCTCCATGCTGCCGCGCCCCCCTGCAACCAGTTCCCCCCAATCCAAAAAATAGTTTGGATTGTCATAAACTCTCACGACCACGGATACTGACCTCACACTAACCTTGTTATTCATTTTACTCCGCATAACAGTGGTGTAAATCCTTTTATGTTTAATTAGAAAATCCTTATTTTCACACTTAACGGGTAAAACCAGTGGCGTCAGGGTACCAGTAGAACCAGTGGCGTCAGTACCAGTAGAACCACTGGCGTCAGTACCAGTAGAACCACTGGCGTCAGTACCAGTAGAACCAGTGGCGTCAGTACCAGTAGAACCACTGGCGTCAGTACCAGTAGAACCACTGGCGATAGTACCAGTAGAACCAGTGGTGTCAGGGTACCAGTAGAACCACTGACGTCAGGGTACCAGTAGAACCAGTGGTGTCAGGGTACCAGTAGAACCAGTGGCGTCAGTACCAGTAGAACCAGTGGCGTCAATACCAGTAGAACCACTGGCGTCAGTACCAGTAGAACCACTGGCGTCAGTACCAGTAGAACCACTGGCGTCAGTACCAGTAGAACCACTGGCGTCAATACCAGTAGAACCAGTGGCGTCAGTACCAGTAGAACCACTCGATAAACCACACGATAAAGCACGACCTCTGACCTGTGACCTTTTGCAGGAGCTGTCCAATGTGCATGAGCACTATGAGCGATACCGCCTGTCCCTGGACCAGGTGGACGGACACCTGGTCAACCGAGACCTCGTCCCACAGCTCGGCCAGGCCGTGGCGGACTTCAGCAACTGGCAGGGAAAGATGGTGAGTCTCTCAGAGTCTAGATGATCTAGATCTGTACCTAGACAAAGACTTGGACCTAGTCTAGGGTCTAGATGGACCTGGACTAAATCCAGGATCTAGATCTGGAGCATGTCTGTCTATCTCCTCTTAGGAGACTCCAGTCCACTGTCATCTGTGTCTGTGTCTTATCTTAGGAGACTCCAGTCAAGGAAGAGGAAGACTCTGGTGAAGGGACGTCCCAGAAGGAGGTGAGTCAGGGTCCATCTCTGGTTGATGTGGTGAGTGTTGTAGCTTGTAACGAGTGTCCTCGTTAGCTGCAAGCATTTTCACAACGTTCGTTACCAAAGATGCTTTCGGGAAACGGTGTGAATACAGTAATTTAGTTAAAAAAGACCAGGGGGTGTCCAGCGCTCAGCCTGACCACCAGGGGGTGCTGGTGTCCAGCGCTCAGCCTGACCACCAGGGGGTGCTGGTGTCCAGCGCTCAGCCTGACCACCAGGGGGTGCTGGTGTCCAGCGCTCAGCCTGACCACCAGGGGCTGCCGGTGTCCAGCGCTCAGCCTGACCACCAGGGGGTGCTGGAGTCCTCACTGATTCTTCTCTCCTCTCCTCAGAGTTCCAGCAGAGCTCTGCTCCTCGCATCGATCAAGTCCCGCTCATTCGGCCAGGCAGTAGAGGTACGTCTCCCTCCCTCCCTCCCTCCCTCCCTCCATCCTCGGGATGAGAACCAGTGTAGACATACTGTTTGGATTCATAGTTACCAATAAGAAAAGTGTGTGTGTGTGTGTGTGTGTGTGTGTGTGTGTGTGTGTGTGTGTGTGTGTGTGTGTGTGTGTGTGTGTGTGTGTGTGTGTGTGTGTGTGTGTGTGTGTGTGTGTGTGTGTAGGCCTCTAAGTGGCGACGGCATCGGAAGGTGGAGATGGACGTGTCCAGTAACATTAAGGAGAGAGCGCCAAGGAAACCCACTCTAAAGTCCAAGGCCGCCACCATCGTCATCCAAAGTACCTCTCTCTCTCTGTCCTCCAGGGACCGACCCTCTCCACATCAGTGTTTGTTAAAGCGAGAGGTGGGAGATGTTTCATGACCTCTGCTTGCTGTCTCCTAGGTGATATAAAGAAGGAAACGGCCAAGCACACTACACTCTGTCGACTCACCACCCCCGCAGACAAGCCTGACGGTAAGGAGAACTCCCAAGAACGTCCAACTCCAGACCTAGAACCTAGCTCAGCTTTAGCCCCAACGTTGAGATCCAGACCTAGAACCTAGCTCAGCCTAGGCCCTAGCTTAGCCTAGGCTAGAACGTTGAGATCCAGGGCTAGAACCTAGCTCAGCTTTAGCTGCAACGTTGAGAACTTAGCACCAAGCTCAGCTGAAGGTCCCGTGTGGAGCTAGATGAATGGGTTCCTCGTCACCAGCATGTGTTCATCGAGCCTCTTGTGTCTCCCAGAGGTTTCCCGGAAGAAGATTGAATTCAAGTGGTGAAGGAGAGGACGGCGGGCCGGTTCTAAGTTCTACTGGCTGATACATTCAGTGTGACATGGGCTCTCATGTTCTGAAGAGACTTCTAAACCATGTGTTTTACCATGGATGTTTTTTTAAAGCTCGGAAGAGCGAATGCAGACAGTTAGTTTGATAATTGTCTTCCAGCGAGTCTGTAAGATATCGGGTCGATGACACAATGTAGAAAAGATTCCAGCTTGATTCCAGATGATTCCGCCATGTTGTGTTGAAATGTTCCCTTCCTGAGGGGTTCCCATGTTTGTTGTGAACCGTTTGGAAGGCCTCTCCCCCGACAGCTGCTGGTCGCTTCTGTTTACGCCGTCCGCCTCTCCTGAACCCCCAGCGACGCCGTTCCAACGGCTGTTTAAGATCAGCGGGTTTCTTTTAGGACACTGAAACTACTGTACATATATTCTAGTTTTATGCAAACGATGTTCTTAATTGCACTGTACCTTTTTATATTTTTATTTTATTTTTTGCCTCGGTAAGGAGAGCTTGGGATACAAAAATGTTATGTCTTAACTTTCTTCACTTTTATGTTCTCTATCTCCTGCTGCCATCTGGCTTATTTCGGCCTTTCATTTGTTATGAACATGAATGAATAAAAACTTTTCGACAATTTCTTTATTAGGACATCTTTAATGTGTTGCAGGATGATCCATGTATATATATTGGATATGGCTAGAAATGTTATTGTTAGCATCATATATCCGCCGTGTATAAAATGCATCAATGGTACAGAGATCCAGATACATGTTTAGTTTGTCGCAAGGACCTCATGGTAACCCTGAGATCTGCTTGGGCTGGCTGTCCTGGGGCTATTATTGTGCCCAGGGTGGAGTAGAGGGGGGGGGGGGGTGATGGTGTTAACCGGGTTAAGGTGGTGTAGAAAGGGAGGAGCTGGGGCTAAGGTGGTGTAGAGGGGGGGCGATGTTGTTATGGGGTAAGGGGCGTGTAGAGGGGGGTGATGGGGCTACAGGGACATTGTGCTGTTGATCCACTCGGTGTAGAGGGAGATGATGGTGTAGATACCCGGCTTCTTCACCTGACCACATCTCTTCCCGCCGTTGGATGTGATCCCTACGACTACGCCATTATAGATGAGAGGTCCGCCCGAGTCTCCCTGAAACACAAGAAGAAGGTCCTCATAAAACAGTGAGCTTAGTCCTTATGAAAGAGCCAACACAAGAAGCTGTAGCATGCAGTCTTGAGTCCTTTTAAAACTGCAGCAGAAGAAGCTTTAGTCTAGAGTTCTTGATTCCTTATAAAACTTTTAACTCAAGAAGCTGTAGTATACAGAATCATGAGTCCTATTAAAACAGTAGCAGTAGAAGCCGTAGTATTCAGAGCCTTGAGACCTTATGAAACATTGAACTCAAGAAGCTGTAGTATACAGAGCCTTGAGACCTTATCAGTTAACTCAAGGACATCTGTCCTTCTCGGTGGTGCCTGTTGGTGAGTCTTACATCGCAGGTGTCCTCGGTCTTGGTTCTGTGTCTGCAGGGTTTGGGGCACAGCTTGTGGGAGCACATCATGTTGCTGGTGAACTTTGAACCGTAGTAGTCGTAGCGGGCGCACAGCTCGGGGTCCACCACGTCCATGGCCACCTCCTTCAGGCGGTCCGTGCGCCCCTCCAGGTTGTTGACCGAACCCCAGCCCGCGGTCTCCACCTCGGCGCCAACAGGTGGGTTGGTACCCCCCGCCCGCTGGTACTCGATGGCTCTCACCGACTCGGACACTGTGATTGGCCGGTCCAGCTGGAAGATGAGCGGGAAGAGAGACGTCAATCGGAGAGCTTACAGCTACTAGAAGAATATAATAATGAAAGATACTTTACAGCTACTAGAGGAATATAACAGTAAAATATACTTTACATTAACTAGAATATATTGATAAAAGATACTTTACAGCTACTATGAGGATATATTAATAAAATATACTTTACAGCTACTATGAGAATACATTGATAAAATATACTTACAGCTACTGTAAGAATGTATTAATAAAGGTAGTTTAAAGCTTCTATAGACTTTACAGTTTAGTACAGTGATTAACTCTACTAAAGTTTAGTAAAGATTAGATTAACTGTACTAGAGGTGACCTTTAGTAAAGTGATTAACAGTATGAGGTGACCTTTACAGTGATTAACAGTATGAGGTGACCTTTAGTAAAGTGATTAACAGTATCAAGGTGACCTTTACAGTGATTAACAGTATGAGGTGACCTTTAGTAAAGTGATTAACAGTATCAAGGTGACCTTTACAGTGATTAACAGTATGAGGTGACCTTTAGTAAAGTGATTAACAGTATCAAGGTGACCTTTACAGTGATAAACAGTATCAAGGTGACCTTTCCAGTGATTAACAGTATGAGGTGACCTTTAGTATAGTGATTAACAGTATGAGGTGACCTTTAGTATAGTGATTAACAGTATGAGGTGACCTTTACAGTGATTAACAGTATCAAGGTGACCTTTACAGTGATTAACAGTGTGAGGTGACCTTTAGTAAAGTGATTAACAGTATGCGGTGACCTTTACAGTGATTAACAGTATGAAGTGACCTTTAGTAAAGTGATTAACAGTATGAGGTGACCTTTACAGTGATTAACAGTATGAGGTCACCTTGACAGTTATTAACAGTATGCGGTGACCTTTACAGTGATTAACAGTATCAAGGTGACCTTTACAGTGATTAACAGTAACTATGCGGTGACCTTTACAGTGATTAACAGTATGCGCTGACCTTTAGTGATTAACAGTATGAGGTGACCTTTACAGTGATTAACAGTATGCGGTGACCTTTACAGTGATTAACAGTATGAGGTGACCTTTACAGTGATTAACAGTATGCGGTGACCTTTACAGTGATTAACAGTATGCGGTGACCTTTACAGTGATTAACAGTATGCGGTGACCTTGAGTAAAGCGATGTCGTTATCGTAGTTGAGCTGGTTGAAGTTTGGATTGTTGTGAACTACAATATCAAACGTCTGTTTGGTTTCCTCCGTGCCTGACAGCGAATGAGCTCCGAGCACCACCTTCCTCCCGTTGGCCCTGGCAACAACCAACAAACACCATCAGCAGAAGTACACAACAAACACCATCACCAGAAGTAAACAACAAACACCATCACCAGAAGTAAACAACAAACACCATCACCAGAAGTAAACAACAAACACCATCACAAGATGGACACCACACTACACCATCAGCAGAAGCGCACAACACTACACACACTCGCAAGAAGTACACAACCAACACCACCACCAGACGTAAACAACAACGACCACCATTAGCAGGTCAAAACAACAACGACCACCGTCCCCCGCAGAAGACAACACTAAGCGTTTGTTCACCCGGTTGGAAGGCAGTGGACCGCGGTCATCACCCATTGGTCGGCCACCAGGAAGCCACCGCACTCGTGCTTCCAGTTCTCTCCATTCGGCATCTGGACGGAGGCCATATATGGGCGCGAATGAGCCGGAGCTTCCTGCCCGCCCATGATTCCCTCACCTGACACACACACACACACACACACACACACACACACACACACACACACACACACACACACACACACACACACACACACACACACACACACACAATTAATGGAGAGGTTTTGTAGGTACTCAAAGATACCTCAATAAGTAAATACAAACTAAAAATATAAATGCTGAGTGTGTGGATGATGGGTGCTTAAACCAGACATCATCCACACACAGATGACAAGAGATTAGTTAGGGAATAACTAACCTAACTTCACATCCCGTTAGAAGTCTTTAACTACCCATCCTGTTAAAGACCTCTAACAGGATGGTTAGTAAGGTGATCCAACTACCCACACTGTCAGATCACCTTACCACCCATCCTGTTAGGTATTGACCAGGATGGGTAGTTAGGTTAGTGAAGGACTAACCTAACTACCCATCCTGGTCAATACCGCTAACAGGATGGGTAGTAAGGTGAGCTACCCATACAGTCTTCCACTAGGACACCTTTCTAACGAGCTACGGGTCACTAAGCCGCCCATCGGAGGACTCACTTTGAGAGGAGAGCAGCGCCAGCAGAGCGATCAGCAGGCAGAGCTTCATCCTGGAGCGTTCTGCGGCCGCCCCGGCCGGCCGGCTCTTATAGACCCCGCTCCTCCGGGGGGACGCATCCCTCATCCTGATAACGATCACTCCCTGTAACAAACACTCCCTATAGTGGCCTTCTGCCCAGATTAAAAAAAGCCACTTTAGGAGCGGGTAGAAGACGCGCGATCCAAGACAATAACAAAGCAAGCGCTGATTCAAAGTGAAACAAATATGCTTTAATAAACACAGCTTTAAACGAAATGATTCGTCTTATGTTTTAAAGGTAAAACAAAGGATGGATTCAGTCACTAAATCTATAATAAATAAATAAATAAATAAATAAATAAATAAATAAATAAATAAATAAATAAATAAATAAATAAATAAATAAATAAATAAATATATGAATGCGACACGTGGCGGCGGATTGTATTTGCGTGGTCGCATATCCGTTACCAAGGCAACCCACTGGGCCGCATCTGCACGTGGTTTAACTAATTAGTGCCACGCTCCGCGCTAATGAGTTCACCTGTGGCGACTCGTGCTCAGTCATCTCTAACTTACCTGTCTGCTGCTCAGTAGGCAAAACTAAGCAGGTCGGTCTCCCCACTAACCGTCTAACGTCTCCCAGGTACGGTGATGTATACTTTAGGAGTTTAACCAGAACTTGGTTGGAGTTTCCCGGTTTTGTGTGACAAATGACAGTTCTTGTAACGAACGCTTTTCGAAGTAAAACGGACCACCACATCTGGACCTGCTGTGAGTAGAACGTTTATTTTCCTACTAGGCTTACTTGATGTTTAACGTTGGTTCTTGATGTAATTGGACATAATTTGTAGTGTTTTTGTGTGGATATAGGCCATTTATTTATTCAGGTGGTTAAATGTGGATTAAATGTGCTAGTTGTGTTGATTTAAGACGTCTGTAGAGTCTGATGCGTTTGCCAAATCATGTTTTTTATTAAGCCCTTGATCGTTTTGTTAGGTGGATTTTTGCCTTTTAAAAACAAAACAAATTAAAAGTTAAAACCCTTAAGAATTTGATATATTTCTTTCAAGTATATTAGTCTAGATGCAGCTAAACTATACACAACTGCCAAAATAAAGTAAAAAAAAATGATTAGTATCAAGTTTTAATGAAGTTTCTACAGGTTAAAGGACTGTCGTTTGGAGAAGATTGGTGCCAATATTTGGGGAAAGGAATGCATGATTAATTCAAATTAAGTTAGCTTGAATCAACTTTGCCTCAGTGGTGTGGTTTGAGCACTAAAACGAATCTACTCGTTCCGTTACTTCACAGGTCAAAGAGGAGAAAGTGATTCTGTGAGTATCAAAACTGAACCATGAAGAAGAAACTGCGAACTGTAAGTCCTTATATTTCCTCTTTATGCTGGGGCATTGTTTTGGCCTCCTCGTTGGCTGAGGTGGAAAGGTGAATGATTTAAATGTTTTTTGTTGGTACGTGGGCTAATTACCTGTTTAGTTTGAACATGTGTCAATGCTGTGTTAGAAGGGGTGTAGTATAGGTTCCAAGTGAATTGTGAGTAGTAACATAGGGTTTCTCAGAGTGCAGCCAAAACGTACTCCAAGGTTTTGTCTAGATTTTCTTTCGACATGCTTCGCCACTACTTCCTGAACTTTGCATCACGTCACATGAGTTACCGTACTGACGAGGGTTCAGATTGAGTGATCAGAGATGCATGCTAGGGTTCTGCGCTGTCTGAAGCCTCCAGCTCTGTAGACTTGCCCCCTTCAGGTGAAGGCATGTGTCCAAGAGGTGGTTGTGAAGTCATTTACATGAACTGGGATGTCATTCAAGATGGTGACAGGCTCTCACCTAAAGGAGAAACGCCCGGGGATGAGAGGTGAGGGCTCTTCCTCAACGACTAGAACACCACCTCGGTCCTTCGCTAGAGAACCATGGAGCACCTTTCAACGTTGCCCACCATACATCTTGATGCCGTAGCTACGGTTTCTCTACCTCCGCAGCTGGAGTAGAGCACAGCTGCAGTCACGAAAAGGGTCCTTGGTGGGATCTTACCGCGATAGGTTCTGATTTAAGAGGACCGAACTTCCAGGACCAGCTGGCCTCCTCCATTACTCTGCAGTTCAGCCTGAGAAAGGCTTGCATCTGAGCCAGCAGAGGGCTCATCGGCCTGCTGTTCATATGGGATGAGGAGAATCCTACTGTAAAGACCTACCAACCAATCCCTGCTCTGTTCAAGGTCTGGTCCGTTCATGACCTACCTACCAACTACTGGGACGTCCGATACCTACCAACTACTGGGACGTCTGAAACCTACCAACTACTGGGACGTCTGAAACCTACCAACTACTGGGACGTCTGAAACCTACCAACTACTGGGACGTCTGAAACCTACCAACTACTGGGACGTCTGAAACCTACCAACTACTGGGATGTCTGAAACCTACCAGCTACTGGGATGTCTGAAACCTACCAGCTACTGGGATGTCTGATACCTACCAGCTACTGGGATGTCTGATACCTACCAGCTACTGGGATGTCTGAAACCTACCAGCTACTGGGATGTCTGAAACCTACCAGCTACTGGGATGTCTGAAACCTACCAGCTACTGGGATGTCTGAAACCTACCAGCTACTGGGATGTCTGAAACCTACCAGCTACTGGGATGTCTGAAACCTACCAGCTACTGGGATGTCTGAAACCTACCAGCTACTGGGATGTCTGAAACCTACCAGCTACTGGGATGTCTGAAACCTACCAGCTACTGGGATGTCCGATACCTACCATCCCACCACTGGGGTGACCTAATCAGATTACCTTCTCACCACTTCCATCAAATCCCGTCCCTGTTCTCAGGCTCATCAAAGCGGAAGAGTTTGAGTCTGAAGGAAAACAACTGGACTGCCTGTGGCTCTTCAGGTGGGCATGGCGAGGGTTCTACCTTGCCTGGTTGTTCATGCGGTCAGGGTTTTGCCTGGCCTGGTTGTTCATGCGGTCAGGGTTCTGCCTGGCCTGGTTGTTCATGCGGTCAGGGTTCTGCCTGGCCTGGTTGTTCATGCGGTCAGGGTTCTGCCTGGCCTGGTTGTTCATGCGGTCAGGGTTCTGCCTGGCCTGGTTGTTCATGCGGTCAGGGTTCTGCCTGGCCTGGTTGTTCATGCGGTCAGGGTTCTGCCTGGCCTGGTTGTTCATGCGGTCAGGGTTCTGCCTGGCCTGGTTGTTCATGCGGTCAGGGTTCTGCCTGGCCTGGTTGTTCATGCGGTCAGGGTTCTGCCTGGCCTGGTTGTTCATGTGGTCAGGGTTCTGCCTGGCCTGGTTCTTCATGTAGTCAGGGTTCTACCTGGCCTGGTTGTTCATGTACCATGTGTGAGCATGATGACATGGGGATACGCACTTATTATACATCACAACATTTTAGGAAATGGTCCTTCAAGCTTGAAAGACGGCGACGTGGCTGCCCTTTCTAGCCCCGACATGATAGTTGGCTGGCAGGCCCTGTGGATTGTATCTTCTGGACTCCTGTGCTGGGATGCAAGTTTTTCTTGGGCTGAATTGCAATGCATTTGTCGATGCTAGCTGGACCTGGAAGTTGGGTCCCCCTTTGAATCAGAAACCATCTTGGTAACATCCCAACTAGGGTTCTCTTCATGCTGTAACCAAGCTCTTCTTCAGCTGAGGAGGAAAATAAATCCTCGCTGGGGCTTCAAGATCTATGAAGAGGAATATTGAAATGTGTGCAATGGTTCCCTCCCGTAGGCGCTGTGGTGTATTCTAGTCGCTGAGAAAGAGCCCTCGCATCCTACCCATGGCATCTCTCCTTGGGGAGTCCCTGTCACAGTCTTGACGGATGTTCCAGGTCATGTAACTGATGCAACAGCCCTTTTGAACACTGTTTCTCCGGAGGGGGGCACGTCTACAGAACAGTAGACTTCAGACAGCACAGTATCCTAACATGCATCTCTGGCCACTCAGACCACACCCGGATCAATATGACAATGCTCATGCGATGTGAAGCGAGGAAGTAGCCAAAAGACATTAGTTAGCTTTTTTTGTACACTGGCAAGCATTGTTAATTGGTAGATAATTAGTTAAATGGGGTAACTGAAATGTTTAGTCAAAATGTTTTGTACATAAACCAACAGCAACAAACTACCAGATCGACTCAAGGTAAGTCTGTTGGCTGTATTTTGCAATGAGACGACCACAAGATCTTCATCGTCGTTCAGCTCAAGGTGAGGTGCTGGTTACGTTACTTAGGGATGGTTCGTACTGGAACGTTACGATTCCAGTATGACGGGGCTTGGGGTTTCTGTAGAGGTTGGTAGTTAGTTTTGTGCAGTCTGTGAAGCTCTAATGCTGCAGTACTGTGTGGTGGAGGATAACTGGCAGTACGAATAGGATTGGCAATTGCGTTACGTCATCCACACCTTATTATGGCGTCTGGCAGTACGATCAGGATTGGCAATTGCGTTATGTCATCCACACCTTATTATGGCGTCTGGCAGTACGATCAATATTGGCATTTGCGTAAACCTCATAACTAATGAGCGTACCCAATTAAGGTAATCTGGCAGTGCCCCATTTCTATAGGTAACCATCTGCGATTATTGGTAAATCCTTAGGAAATTAGGAAGGGCACTCTTAAAATATATATATTTTTAATTATCCCACAAAATACCGCAAACTACTTTGATAACTGCGCTCTATAATCAACTCTCGATTTTCTGCGCATACATTTATCGGGTCGCGTAAAAGATGGAGACGACGGCATTTACATACTACGGCTTTTTAGTTCTTCAACAACCCAGCAGCTGAATGTGGCTAAGTATCATTTTACTATCTAAATTACTATTGATATTGCTAGTGTTCTAAATATCTGGGCTGTGATCTGCTCAATATAGTTTCTGCTAGACTTCAGAAACAAAAGGAAGGGTTAAATGTAAGTGTGCTTATTCACGTATTATCAAATGGTATAGCTGTTTAGAAAAGTAAAGTTAATTGTTGCGCAAATGCTACCATGAACCTTTGACTTTTGAATAAATCTAACTAAGCACAAGGCAACTAAGATACGTGGTGACCAAGAACTCTTATATTGATGTTCAGTTTATTATTGGTGAGGCAGTGATGTAAAGCGCGTCGTGGTGTTTTTAAATGGATGAATGTTGTGCTAACAGATGGGGGGAAACTCCAGGCCTTGCAGTCCTGATCCTGTATGATGCAGAAGATGTCAATCCAACCGCACATGTGAGTGTTTGATATTGAAGCTTTCACATTGATTCCCACAGTATTTACCAATCTTTTATAACATTATGATCTTCTCAGTGATCTCTGCAGCGTGGTCGGTGGGAGGCGATGTGGCCGAGCTGTTGAACCAGGCTCTATCGGTGTAAGTGGCTTTCGATCAATGTTGATTTTTGCGTTAAAAGGATGAATATTGGATGTTAATGTGCTTGATTATGATGGTTCAGTACCTTGATTTAGTGTTTGGGAGTCCGCTTCCTGAAGACGTCCAACCTGTGTCTAGTTTATTGCTTCTCTTTCTGAAAAATGTACTCATCGCTTTGGTTAAAAGCATCTGCTAAATGTAAATGTAGTTGATTAATAAAGCTAATTTACAGCAGTTTAGAAATGGCACGTTGTCTCCCAAGGTTTAGTTAAATATTGTACAACACAGCTGGTTGGCCCTGAGGCTGGGGACCAGAGGGTAACCCCACTACCTGGACCAGTAATGGGGCAGCAGGGTGGACCAGGGTACCATCTCCAAGCCGCTCTGAAACTAATTGTTGAGGCTGATTATTTTTTATTATCTTTCTCAGATTTTCATTCTGACAGTAGTAGTTTATACATTTCTCAACGAGTCAACTTGTAAACTTGAAGTTAGATATTTTTCCCCCTTTACAAATGCAAGGGTGTGCAGGTTTGACCTCCCCGGCTTTGTTACCAGATTTTGGACCCAACTACTGCCGTTTGATGTTAGGTCAGGACGCGTTGGTGGAGGAGGAGGGCTGATGGACGAGAGCCGACGGAGCCATGGTGGACGAGAGCCGATGGAGCCATGGTGGACGAGAGCCGACGGAGCCATGGTGGACGAGAGCCGACGGAGGAGCCATGGTGGACGAGAGCCGACGGAGGAGCCATGGTGGACGAGAGCCGATGGAGGAGCCGTGGTGGAGGTCCTGTCTTAAGAATGATGTCGGGGTGAATGCAGCCAATCTCTAAATTGATTATCACTCACTGCTAGTGAACGGTTTCTGTTCTAAAATCGGTTACTTCAGCCGTCATCTAATATGGCTGATTTTGGACCCAACTACTGCCGTTTGTTAGGTCAGGACGCGTTGGTTGAAGAGGAGGGCTGATGGAGGAGATCCGATGGAGCCATGGTGGTCGAGAGCCGAAGGAGCCATGGTGGACGAGAGCCGACGGGGGAGCCGTGGTGGAGGTCCTGCCTTAAGAATGATGTCGGGGTGAATGCAGCCAGTCTCTAGATTGATTATCACTCTCACTGCTACTGAACGGTTTCTGTTCTAAAATCGGTTACTTCAGCCGTCATCTAATATGGCAGATTTAGAGAAAACCGTCCTTGGCTTAATGGTGCCATCAGTGAAGTTTTATTGAGACTCTAACCCCTAAATGTGAAGGCTAGAGTCTACGCTACTGGTACAAGAATTCTACAAGTTTTATCGTTTGTTTTAAATATTGAGTTTCAGCTGAGGCAGAAGACTGTTTGAATAATGTTAACAGTCAAATTGCAAATGTGTGCTGTTGAATTCACAGAATGTTCTACCATTCTCCTGCATAACACATTTTCAAGTGTGTGCATGGTTATTTATTTTTTTAACTTGCAGTGTCTTCTATCCCTCTACATTTTACACCAAAAGCCAGTACTTTGGTTCAGAATGGTTTAAAAGAGGCGTCCAGAGAATAATCCCACCCCTGTTTGTTACAGACCCGATGCCCTTGGCTGATGGAGGAACTGCATCTGGAGGACGACCATGAATCTACCTGCCAACAGGTGGTACTGGTTTGCACTGGTTTGCATGAACTGAACATGGTGGGCATGAGGCAAATTCCCTGCTGTTTGCCCCAGACCAGGACTGGGTGATGGAGCCGTGCTGAGGACCTGCTGGTGAAGGACGTCCCTCGTGGGGGGGCAAGGACAGCCGACCCTGAGGTGATTATACCTTACACTGCCACCTCAATGTGAAGGAGTAGGCTGCTAGACTAGCCACTCCACCAGCCCTACATCGGTCTCTTCAGCCATCGTTTTGATCAGAATGATTTTGAGAAAAAAGTCGCTGGGTTAATGGAGCTGTGAGTGAACAGGATTTATTCACTCACAATTTTGCTCTCCATGTGAGGCTGCAGCGTCTGATTTCTCACATTGATTCCCACAGTATTTACCCATCTTTTATAACATTATGATCTTCTCAGTGATCTCTGCAGCGTGGTCGGTGGGAGGCGATGTGGCCGAGCTGTTGAACCAGGCTCTATCGGTGTAAGTGGCTTTCGATCAATGTTGATTTTTGTGTTAAAAGGATGCATATTGGATGTTCATGTGCTTGATTATGATGGTTCAGTACCAGAGGGTAACCCCACTACCTGGACCAGTAATGGGGCAGCAGGGTGGACCAGGGTAACCATCACCAAGCCTCTCTGAAACTAATTGCAGAGGTTGACTATTTTTTATTATCTTTCTCAGATTTTCATTCTGACAGTAGTAGTTTATACATTTCTCAACGAGTAAACTTGAGGAAGTTAGATATTTTTTCCCCTTTACAAATGCAAGGGTGTGCAGGTTTGACCTCCCCGGCTTAGTTACCAGATTTTGGACCCAACTACTGCCGTTTGATGTTAGGTCAGGACGCGTTGGTGGAGGAGGAGGGCTGATGGAGGAGAGCCGACGGAGCCATGGTGGACGAGAGCCGATGGAGCCATGGTGGACGAGAGCCGACGGGGGAGCCATGGTGGACGAGAGCCGACGGAGGAGCCGTGGTGGACGAGTGCCGACGGAGCCATGGTGGACGAGAGCCGACGGAGGAGACGTGGTGGAGGTCCTGCCTTAAGAATGATGTCGGGGTGAATGCAGCCAGTCTCTAGTTTGATTATCACTCACTGCTACTGAACGGTTTCTGTTCTAAAATCGGTTACTTCAGCCGTCATCTAATATGGCTGATTTTGGACCCAACTACTGCCGTTTGATGTTAGGTCAGGACGCGTTGGTGGAGGAGGAGGACTGATGGAGGAGAGCCGACGGAGCCATGGTGGACGAGAGCCGACGGCGCCATGGTGGACGGAGGCCCTGCCTTAAGAATGATGTCGGGGTGAATGCAGCCAGTCTCTAGATTGATTATCACTCTCACTGCTACTGAACGGTTTCTGTTCTAAAATCGGTTACTTCAGCCGTCATCTAATATGGCAGATCTAGAGAAAACCGTCCTTGGCTTAATGGAGCCATCAGTGAAGTTTTATTGAGACTCTAACCCCTCAATGTGAAGGCTAGAGTCTACGCTACTGGTACAAGAATTCTGCAAGTTTTATCGTTTTTAAATATTGAGTTTCAGCTGCGGCAGAAGACTGTTTGAATAATGTTAACAGTCAAATTGCAAATGTGTGCTGTTGAATTCACAGAATGTTCTACCATTCTCCTGCATAACACATTTTCAAGTGTGTGCATGGTTCTTATTTATTTTTTTAACTTGCAGTGTCTTCTATTCCTCTACATTTTACACCAAAAGCCAGTACTTTGGTTCAGAATGGTTTAAAAGAGGCGTCCAGAGAATAATCCCACCCACTGCTCAACTACCACCCCTGTTTGTTACAGACCCGATGCCCTTGGCTGATGGAGGAACTGCATCTGGAGGACGACCATGAATCTACCTGCCAACAGGTGGTACTGGTTTGCACTGGTTTGCATGAACTGAACATGGTGGACATGAGGCAAATTCCCTGCTGTTTGCTCCAGACCAGGACTCTGTGAGGGGTGGTGATGGAGCCGTGCTGAGGACCCGCTGGTGAAGGACGTCCCTCGTGGGGGGGCAAGGACAGCCGACCCTGAGGTGATTATACCTTACACTGCCACCTCAATGTGAAGGAGTAGGCTGCTAGACTAGCCACTCCACCAGCCCTACATCGGTCTCTTCAGCCATCGTTTTGATCAGAATGATTTTGAGAAAAAAGTCCCTGGGTTAATGGAGCTGTGAGTGAACAGGATTTATTCACTCACAATTTTGCTCTCCATGTGAGGCTGCAGCGTCTGATTTCTCACATGAGTTCTGAAAGTTGTCATTCTGTAAAGGGGACGTATTATACCACCAGGTGTGAGTGTGATTAGCCTAACAAGCGGTTTTGAAAATCTGCCCCATATGACATCACTAGTGGGCGTGTCCACCTAGATCTGTGCTGTACAGATCATTCTACCAGCCTACCCAGTGGACCGAAGTAAACGTTGCTCATCTATCCAGCACAGATCTAGGTGTACACGCCCAGTAGTGATGTAATATGTGTCAGATTTTGGAAACGGCTTGTAAGGCTTAGCACACTCACACCTGGTGGTATAATGTCCCCTTTTAAAATGAAGAAAAACTGTCTACTGAGGTGTGAGCATGTTTTTTTTTTTTCATATCCTGATTGTATCGCTGACCCACCAGGATCCGCTCGGATGTACGATCGCGACGATGCGACTGCAGAGGTCTCTGGAAGGTCAAGGACAGCTGTGGGTCATCATTGTGTTCAGTCATGTGACCATCAGAACTAAGGGATTCAATTATTTATGGAACTGAACAGCATTTTCATCAACTAGAATATTTCAGTGTTCTGACTTAAAAGATTACAAACTATCGCTGCTTTGCATTTGCTTTAGTTTCTATGCAAGTTGGAAAGAATAAAACAAATCATATTCAATGCCCTCATTAACACTCCAGCCAGGGCTTTGGTTTAAACCGGGCGTCACAAGAATACCCCCCCCCCCCCCCCCCCCCCAATTGCTCAACTACCACCACTGTTTACACAGACCAGGAGTCCTTGCCTGAGGAGAGCTGATGGAGGAGCCGTGCACCTGGAGAACCATGAGTCTGCCTGCCAACAAGTAGTACTGGTATGTTTGCATGAACTGAACATGACTTGTACTGGGAAACAACAGTTTACTACCAGACATTATAGCAAACTACCACTGATGTCAGACCATCAAACTACCACTTTGAATGTGCCCAGACATTGAGGCCAAACGGCCCCGTTTGTCCCCAAACAGGAAGGCGGGGCATAGGGAGGTGATGGAGGACCTGCCTGGTGAAGGACGTCAGGGTGGGGCGAGTGACACCCGACTCCAAGGGGATATCCACTGAGGAGAGAGCTGAAGGAGCCATGCATCTGGAAGGTGAGTCTGTTGCTGATGGAACTCTAAACGGGGTAGGATGGGGTGTTTGGCTCTCCATCAAATGGTGCTGGGTTCCACCCCTGAGTTCTCAGACTACATGGCATGACGCACTTCTGAATTCACCAAGTCTCTTTGGCTCAGACGGTCTGCCAGATAACTGAATCGTTGTATCCTTTTGTATTCATGTCATCCGTCTTTGTAAGGTGCAGTTGAAATGCTGTGTCCAGTCTGGGACAGACGGACCTGAGCTGCATCAAACCTGTATCTCTGACCAGCTGGAGTCCCTTAGGTCAGTAGCCCACTGCTGAAGATGACATGGACATCGTGTTCATTGACTACAGGTGTAATAACCTTTTGATAACGTGACACTACCTAGACAGTCAACTGAACAATATGCTGTTTTCCTCTGTCCACATTTCAGTGATCAACAACCGCCACTCATCGCTGGCCTGTGGATTCATCTCCTTCACACTCACACAACGTGACCTTGGCCTGTGGATTCATCTACTCCACACTCACACAACGTGACTTTGGCCTGTGGATTCATCTCCTCCACACTCGCGCAACGTGACCTTCTCACCATCTGTTGCACGTTTGGATGCACCTAGCGTGTTCCATCGAGGGTTCCTTCCTCCCCACGGTGGGAGGGTTCCTTGTCCTTCAAGGCGTCGGGGTTCAGTGTTAGGGACAGAGTTAGGGACAGATGGCTGCGCTGGATTCACGATATACGCTTTGATCAAAATGGGTTCGGACATTGGACAAAACGCTTCCCAAAATATTTCAATGTGCAAACGATTTTATAAAATGTATACTCATGGTGTTTATATAAAATCGTATATAACAAATTCTACCTGGTTGTGTGGCTTTTTCTGCATGTTGTGCATTATGTGATGTTTAATACTGACCATAATGAGATAACCTATACACATCTACCCTACCCTCGACCTCTACCCTCACCTTGACCCCCCCTCTACCCTCACCTTGACCCCCCCCTCTACCCTCACCTTGACCCCCCCCTACCCTCACCTTGACCCCCCCCTCTACCCTCACCTTGACCCCCCCCTCTACCCTCACCTTGACCCCCCCCTCTACCCTCACCTTGACCCCCCCCCTACCCTCACCTTGACCCCCCCCCTCTACCCTCACCTTGACCCCCCCCCCCCTCTACCCTCACCTTGACCCCCCCCCCTCTACCCTCACCTTGACCCCCCCCCCCCCCTCTACCCTCACCTTGACCCCCCCCCCCCCTCTACCCTCACCTTGACCCCCCCCCCCCTCTACCCTCACCTTGACCCCCCCCCCCCCCCTCTACGGGACTCTCTAAATCGACGCCACTTCGACCTGGGCGGGACTTTACGTCCTACGTCACTCGCTATGGGTTTGCATGTGTGCGCGTAGCCGTTTGTGTCTTACCCTTAGCGTTACCCTAACCTTAACCCCAGTAACATTTCTTCATCATAAACTACAAGTTACGCAAAATGGCATACAAACATCCAGTCCAATATGAAAGAAAAAAGCTAGCTTCATTAAGGAATCGAACCCCTTATCCCCGCTTGCGATCTACTTTAAAAAGAAAAGTCATTATCGGTCAGAAACTGTTCCGCCTCCCCGTCACACTCTGATTTCCGTCACACAGGTGAATTAAATCCCCTGAATCAGAAGGACATAGGACCTGCAACGGTGCCTGGCTCTATACTGAGCTACCAGGGAATAGCACCCCCAACCCTATAGTGTTACTGCCTTGCTCTACCTACTGAGCTACAGCACACACACACACACACACACAGTGTACACCCAGAAAGCCCCTCCAAATTCTGTATTTATTGCTCAATCTGCTCTGTAGTCTGAACCGTTGCAAAATGTTACAGGATCCTCCTGTAAATACGAGTTACACTAAACAGATACACAAGAAGTGACAGGGCTATTGCTCATACACACACACACACACACACACACACACTCTCTCTCTCTCTCTGTCCTACACTCTCTCTGTCCTACACTGACCCCTATTGGTGCGACGGACACACTCACACATAATTCATAACAACCTAATCATATTTTACGTAAACTAACCCTAACACCTAGACTAACCATCTCTCACCTAGTACCTAAAGAACACTGCTTCTGTGTTCTTTAGGGACACACTTCTGTGTGTGTGTGTGTGGGAGTGGCCATTTATTGCTATATGCAGACTATGCTGTTGCATTGGCCCCCCAAAACACAAGGGGGCCCCCAAGCTTCCATTTTAGCCTTCTTTTGTATTTTGTGTTTTTTTTTTATGAATTAAAATAACCGGCCTCCCTAGGTAGTTGAGCGACTGGAACGTTGATTGAAAGCATCTAATGCCGCTTTTCCACTGCATGGTACCAGCTCGACACGACTCGACTCGACTCAGCTCGCATTTTTTGCGTTTCCACCGCGAAAACATGGTATCTGGTACCTGAAGTGGCTGCTTTTTCTAGTACCGCCTCGCTCTATGTTCCAAGCGAGCTGAGCCCATGCTAAAAGGTGACGTCGGCAGACGGCCGGCCACTGATTGGCCAGAGAGTGTGACGAAGTCACGAGAGCGACATGGCAACCATGCTGGTAACAGCCATAGCAGCGTCGCAGCCAACATATTCCACTTCTTCAACTTCTGCAACATGCCAGCTAATAATACGAACACGAATATATGGGTTCTGTCCATGTGTGGGTTGCGTAGGTGTTGTTTGCGTCGCGTACAAAAATACGTCACAGCCCTTTCCCGCAGCCGACCCCGCCCACGTCCAGGAGGTACTATTTGCGGTGGAAAAGGACCCGTGCTGCTACCGTCTCGAGTCGAGTCGTGTCGAGTCGAGCTACATGTGCGGTGGAAAAGCGACATAAGGCCCCTAAATTCTCAAACAAATACAATAATACATCTATAAGCTGTGAACTATGAAGTGCATAGCGATGATGGTAATCTTTAATTCTATAAACGGCAACATTTAAGACAAATATTTGGTTTCACTTACACACATATGGTTGATATTGAAGCTATAATGCAGATTCAGATGAAAATTCTGACATGATTATTTGACATGTTTCAGAAGCTCTTGATGGAGTGCTTAATTTAGCGTTGGTCTATACTGCTGTGGTGAACTTGAGATGTGTTGAGATGTTCCGATTTAAGGAGGCTCCGTTCCTTGGAAAGGATTTGACCCCAGGTTCCTTGTTGCTAATGCTATGGACTGCATTTACATAGCGTTCATCCAAAAGCGCTTTACCCTTCTAAGCTAAAACCTAATCGACCACATGTTCAAAAACCTGTTTAATGTAAAGTTTGATCATGCTACATGAGCTGGTGACGTTGCCATCCAGGAGATCTCTGTGTGTGTGGTGATGGCTGGATATCCACTGACTACTCAACGTTCAACAGGTGTGCTGCCTCACGAGCCCCAGAGTCCAATCAGACACGGCCAGGTAAGGCTGCTTGAACCCGCCATCATCCACACACTTTTGTGACATTTTCTAAAACACTTTTAAAAACGATTCACTGGTATTTTGTTCCCGATCTCCGTAGCGACCTGGAGATGATCCGATAGTTGTCCCTCGTCTCGGTGTATAAATGCTATCTGTTCTCTTCATGACGTATTGTATTTTCAGTATGAACGTGTGTATGTACAAGTGAGTGTTTTGTTTCACGTGTATTCAAATTGTGTTTATGAATGAATCTTCCCATGAAGTAAGTGTGCGCATTCCTTCATGTACACACACGAGCATGTCTGTGTGTACACAGCTCTCTCCCAGGGTGGGGTGTGTGTGTGTGTGTGTGTGTGTGTGTGTGTGTGTGTATAAATCAGTCTTTGTCCTCGTTGGGAAGCTGACTGGCTGACTGAAGAGTGAGAGAGGGGCGTGTGACACAGTCTGAGATTACCAGAGAGAGGGAGAGAAATAAGAAAGAAAGAGAGAGAGAGGTGTGTGTGTGAACTTGTTGGTGGAGCAGTTGTAATTTTCGGAGATTCATATCACTGGAGAAAGCAAGACCACCTGCTGGGAGGGGGAGAGAGAGAGGGAGGAGAGACAGGGGAGGGAGAGAGAGAGGGAGGAGAGACAGGGGAGGGAGAGAGAGAGAGGGAGGAGAGACAGGGGAGGGAGAGAGAGAGAGAGAGAGAGGGAGGAGAGACAGGGGAGGGAGAGAGAGAGACAGGGGAGGGAGAGAGGGGGAGGGGGTACTTAGGTACTTAGAGATAGATACATTCAAGCTTTCACGCCCACCCCCCCCCCACACACACACACAGACACACAAACACAGCCCATCTTTATGTTCTGTACTGAGTGGGTTCCTCCGAGAGGGTTCTACGTACTGAGTGGGTTCTACGTACCGAGTG
>NC_082386.1:21098610-21121110 GCF_031168955.1 Gadus macrocephalus | reverse complement strand
TCCCATTGTTACATTATTACTTCCTATGATTACATTAATCACATTATAGAATTGCATCCATTACAAAAGATAACATACCAGGATTGTTTTTATCATGGAAGGTAAGATGGATCAGATTCCTGTTGATTGGCTGCTGTCAAAACCCATGAAGTCTAGCTTTGTTGTCATTGGATGGGATCTAAAGCCAGCCCCCGAGGAAGAAGGGAAGTGTAGGTGATTTAATTAACTGTGTGTGTGTGTGTGTGTGTGTGTGTGTGTGTGTGTGTGTGTGTGTGTGTGTGTGTGTGTGTGTGTGTTTGTATGTGAGAGAGAGATGGAAGATGGGAGGTTTTACAGGTCTGTTGACAACATGAAATCAGTATAAAAAGGTCCTAATGTAGCTTTGAATTACCTCCTTCACAACCAAACACACACACACACACACACACGCGCACACACACACACACACACACACACACACACACACACACACACACACACACACACACACACACACACACACACACACACACACACACACACACAGGGTGTGTGTGTGTGTGGGCGGGCTGGGTCTTGCAGGGTCTGGCAGAAGGTTTGGTTTCAAAGGGTAATTGACACCTCACCTGTAATTTCATGGTTTCACTGAAGCTTTGATGTCTGGAACTCAGAGGATGTGTCTTACGCTCTGTCTCTCTCTCTCTGTCTGTCTGTCTCTCTGTCTGATTCTTGCTCTCTCTCTCTCTCTCTCTCTCTCTCTCTCTCTCTCTCTCTCTCTCTCTCTCTCTCTCTCTCTCTCTGTCTGTCTGTCGCACACTCTCTCTCTCTGTCTGTCGCTCTCTCTCTCTCTCTCTGTCTGTCTGTCTCTCTCTCTCTGTCGCTCTCTCTGTCTCTGACTCTGTCTCTCGCTCTCTCTCTGTCCGTCTCTCTCCCTTTCTAACTTTATCTGTCTGTCTGTGTGTCTCTCTCTTTGTCTGTCTGCCTGTCTCTCTCTCTGTGTCTCTCTCTCTCTCTCTCTCTCTCGGTCCAAATAGTTTCATATTGTCTAAGTTTAATGTGTGAGTGGTTTTCTAGGTCATGCCCTGCTAATGTTGGTTCGAACAGAGTGTGAAATTCTTCATTCTGTCTCTCCATCTTGATTAGCTAGTTCATATTTTTTTGTTTTAAATGGAGAGTTCCAGTGGTTCCACAATGATTACAACGTTATGGTATCTATCTTGCTCGGGTTTTTTCTGTGGAGTCTCTCTGTTTCTGATTGTATTTTTGTAGGACTTTACATCTCACAGGACTGAAGCTGAATGTGCTCATCGTTTAGATCTCTGTGTCCGATTTGACCTTTTTCTCCCAAAGTTTCATAAAGTTGTGAAACTTGGTGTCAAACCAGGGATTTTCTTCCATTTTCTTGCTCGGGTTTTCTCTCCTTTTGTCGGTGTTGTCGTTAATAAGTAATCTATGTTTTGGACAGCTTGATAGACGCCGTCAATAGTGTGGGCGGTTAAGGACACTCATTAGTGGAACACATCTATGAGTGATTGGAGCTATTCAGGGCTCCTTGGTTTTGTTCGGGGCTCTCTTGGGTCCATCTGTTCGGTCCGGTGTACTGAGCAGCCCAGTGGGCTTAGTGCGTCAGCAGTGGTCCCAGTCTCACTGGCCGGCAGCAAGCCACTCCTTTGGTTTAGTAGCTGCTGGTGAGAAGGGCTTTCCATCGCCAGGGGGTCGTCTGGAGCGCTCCCCAGTCCCTCCTCAAGGTGTGTCGGGAGGGGTTCCGTAGTCTTCCTCCAGAACTCCGGATGCGCCGAGTGGAACGCTAGATTGTGTTTCACTCTCCCGTGTGTCAGATAATCAAGCGTTCATTGTTTTCCTCAAGCGTCTCTCCTCAGTGATTCGTCTTAGCCTGTACACCGCAGATATCAGGATCCCAACTTCTCTGGGTTCTGCTGTTTGTTTTCTGGGCTCCATGGCGACCGATGCTAGCTTCAACAGTCAGTAGAGTTGCTATGTCTTGGGTCTCTTAAATTTCTCTTGAACCCCCCCCCGCTACAGACCACGCGCCTCCTAGCTCCCCGACAGGCCACCCCCCTATAAAGAACACGCCCCCAGCTCCCATTCAGACCGCACCCCCTGTTACCTCTTCCTCAGACCATGCCCCCTGTTACCTCTTCCTCAGACCATGCCCCCTCCTAGCTCTTCCTCAGGCCACGCCCCCTGTTACCTCTTCCTCAGACCACTCCCCCTGTTGGCTCTTCCTCAGACCACGCCCCCTCCTAGCTCTTCCTCAGGCCACGCCCCCTCCTAGCTATTCCTCAGACCACGCCCCCTCCTAGCTCTTCCTCAGGCCACGCCCCCTCCTAGCCCTTCCATAGACCACGCCCCCTCCTAGCTCTTACTCAGACCACGCCCCCTCCTAGCTCTTCCTCAGGCCACGCCCCCTCCTAGCCCTTCCATAGACCACGCCCCCTCCTAGCTTTTCCTCAGACCACACCCCTCCTAGCTCTTCCTCGATACAGACTGGCGGTCATGCGTTGCTATGCAACAGCACTGAATGACAGGTAATGGATCATCACCAACACGTGTTAGAGGCCTGCTGCACCAGGCCTATTATGGGATGTTCTGTCATTCCACCTGGGTGCTAGACCCTGACCACAGAGTCCAGTGCATCGGGTGCAGCATGAGGTCACGGCTGTAAGGTCCAGCCAATCAGACGGCTGTAAGTTCCAGCCAATCAGACGGCTGTAAGGTCCAGCCAATCAGACGGCTGTAAGGTCCAGCCAATCAGACGGCTTGATAGGACAACTATTTAGTAAAAAAACGCTAATTCCGTCCGTCTGTCTGATTGTGGGTCACAGATAACTCTTTGAGGGTGTTTGTGTGTACGTGTGTGTGTGTGTGTGTGTGTGTGTGTGTGTGTGTGTGTGTGGGGGGGGGGGGGGGGGGGTCTGAAGTTCATCCCCCCCCCCGGACGATGACTGACCTCTCAGTCTCCCCGGCTGGCTGCCCACACACACACACACACACACACACACACACACACACACACACACACACACACACACACGCACACTCTCACTCATCCCCACCCCTTGCCCCCCCGCCTGCTCAGAGCTGATGGAGCGTCTCGGTTGGCCTCTGGGTGCACCTGGACCCCCCCCCCCCCCCTCCCACACACACACACACACACACACGCACGCGCACACACACACGCGCACACGCACGCACACATTTTGAGTTAGAAGTTTGAATCTGCATTAGTTTGTATGTAGAGCTGTATGTAGAGTAGTTGTATGTATCTTTAGTCGCCATGACGACCCGTTCCTGAACAGCTGGGCCCGGTTCTGACTCCTCCTCCTCCTGGTTCTGGTTCTGACTCCTCCTCCTCCTGGTTCGAGCTGCTTTGATTCTTTATTCTAACGCTGGTCTTCGTTCCCTTCTCGGCCCTCACTAGACAGCAGTAAGGGCTTGCGTTGGATTTTTGCAACAGTAACGCACGCATTGTGACCATGGCTACCTGTAACTGGCAACTAGCCACTATGGGTACATGGTTGACATGGCTACTGAGGTGACTGGAGAAAGGCAGAGGATCATGGGAGCTGTAGTCTTTTAATGGTTGCTGTTGGCACATCACAGCAACCTTGTTTACATTACAACGTAAAACAACATGAGTTAATGTGCTGATATCTAAGGGCTGTGTACACTATAAACAACACGCACGCACGCACGCACGCACGCACGCACGCACGCACGCACGCACGCACGCACGCACGCACGCACGCACGCACGCACGCGCGCGCACACGCACAGGCACAGGCACGCGCACACACACACAGAGACCCCAGATCAGGCACAGGGCCCTGTCACGACTTCTGCCAGCCTTTGGAGGGGGTGGAGGTGGGGGAGGAGGTGGCAGAGGGGGAGGTTGTGGAGGAGGGGGTGTTGTAGGGAGGGGGAGGGGGAGGTGCTGGAGTGGGAGGTGCTGGCCTCTGAATGAACTTGGACCAGAAAGTTTTCCTCCTTCTCTGGCCTCTCCTCTGTTTCTCTCCATCTCCTCTGAATGAACCAGTCAGGTGGCTAACCCCTACCTGCTCCTCAATGACCTGTCTCTGTACTGTCCAACCCCTACCTGCTCCTCAATGACCTGTCTCTGTACTGTCCAACCCCTACCTGCTCCTCAATGACCTGTCTCTGTACTGTCTAACTCCTACCTGCTCCTTAATGTCCTGTCTCTGTACTGTCTAACCCCTACCTGCTCCTTAATGACCTGTCTCTGTACTGTCTAACCCCTACCTGGTCCTTAATGACCTGTCTCTGTACTGTCTAACTCCTACCTGCTCCTTAGTGACCTGTCTCTGTACTGTCTAACCCCTACCTGCTCCTTAATGACCTGTCTCTGTACTGTCTAACCCCTACCTGCTCCTTAATGACCTGTCTGTACTGTCTAACCCCTACCTGCTCCTTAATGACCTGTCTCTGTACTGTCTAACCCCTACCTGCTCCTTAATGCCCTCTCTGTACTGTCTAACCCCTGCTCCTTAATGACCTCTCTGTACTGTCTAACCCCTACCTGCTCCTTAATGACCTGTCTCTGTACTGTCTAACCCCTACCTGCTCCTTAATGACCTGTCTCTGTACTGTCTAACCCCTACCTGCTCCTCAATGACCTGTCTCTGTACTGTCTAACCCCTACCTTCTCCTTAATGACCTGTCTCTGTACTGTCTAACCCCTACCTGCTCCTTAATGACCTGTCTCTGTACTGTCTAACCCCTACCTGCTCCTTAATGACCTGTCTCTACTGTCTAACCACTACCTGCTCCTTAATGACCTGTCTCTGTACTGTCTAACCCCTACCTGCTCCTTAATGACCTGTCTCTGTACTGTCTAACCCCTACCTGCTCCTTAATGACCTGTCTCTACTGTCCAACCCCTACCTGCTCCTCAATGACCTGTCTCTGTACTGTCTAACCCCTACCTGCTCCTCAATGACCTGTCTCAGTACTGTCTAACCCCTACCTGCTCCTTAATGACCTGTCTCTGTACTGTCTAACCCCTACCTGCTCCTTAATGACCTGTCTCTGTACTGTCTAACCCCTACCTGCTCCTTAATGACCTGTCTCTGTACTGTCTAACCCCTAGCTGCTCCTTAATGACCTGTCTCTGTACTGTCTAACCCCTACCTGCTCCTTAATGACCTGTCTCTGTACTGTCTAACCCCTACCTGCTCCTCAATGACCTGTCTCTGTACTGTCTAACCCCTACCTGCTCCTTAATGACCTGTCTCTGTACTGTCTAACCCCTACCTGCTCCTTAATGACCTGTCTCTGTACTGTCTAACCCCTACCTGCTCCTTAATGACCTGTCTCTACTGTCCAACCCCTACCTGCTCCTCAATGACCTGTCTCTGTACTGTCTAACCCCTACCTGCTCCTCAATGACCTGTCTCAGTACTGTCTAACCCCTACCTGCTCCTTAATGACCTGTCTCTGTACTGTCTAACCCCTACCTGCTCCTTAATGACCTGTCTCTGTACTGTCTAACCCCTACCTGCTCCTTAATGACCTGTCTCTGTACTGTCTAACCCCTAGCTGCTCCTTAATGACCTGTCTCTGTACTGTCTAACCCCTACCTGCTCCTTAATGACCTGTCTCTGTACTGTCTAACCCCTACCTGCTCCTCAATGACCTGTCTCTGTACTGTCTAACCCCTACCTGCTCCTTAATGACCTGTCTCTGTACTGTCTAACCCCTACCTGCTCCTTAATGACCTGTCTCTGTACTGTCTAACCCCTACCTGCTCCTTAATGACCTGTCTCTGTACTGTCTAACCCCTACCTGCTCCTTAATGACCTGTCTCTGTACTCTCTAACTCCTACCTGCTCCTCAATGACCTGTCTCTGTACTGTCTAACCCCTACCTGCTCCTCAATGACCTGTCTCTGTACTGTCTAACCCCTACCTGCTCCTCAATGACCTGTCTCTGTACTGTCTAACCCCTACCTGCTCCATAAGGACTTCTCACTGTACTGTCTTTCCTCTACCTGCTCTTTAAATACCTCTCTGTAGTGTCTAACCCCTATCTGAGTGTGTGTGTGTGTGTGTGTGTGTGTGTGTGTGTGTGTGTGTGTGTGTGTGTGTGTGTGTGTGTGTGTGTGTGTGTGTGTGTGTGTGTGTGTGTGTGTGTGTGTGTGTGTGTGTGTAGTCGTAGTAGCCGAAGCGAGGTGGTGTTGGTTTGTTTTCCAGACCGGGGGGCTTGGGCGGGGGAGGGGGAGGAGGGGGGGGGAGGTTCACCTCTCCTTGATCCCGCCCCCTCCCACAGGGGACCCCGGGTTCCAGGTCGCCGCGGGAACAATAGGCGTCCTGTGCTAGCGAGCGCTGGACCCTCACAATGCCCACGTCCATGCTGATTAGCGCTAATAGCTTATTACGCATGGCGGCCTGGACCCGGGCCAAGACAAGAGAACCAATTAACACAACCGAGGGGGGGGGGGGCGGGGGGGGGGGGGGGGGGGGGGGGGGGGTGAGCGGGAGGCCAGACATGTGCATTCCTATCTCCCTCCTCCCCAGCCAATCAGAGCCTCCTGCTCCATAGACCACACCCCCCACACTCCTCAGCTCCTGTCGCCCGTCCGCCACACCGGGGTGATCTACTTCCTGTTTACTTTGGCCGACACCACCACCACAATGACATCATCAGACCCCACCTGTAGCCTCAACCTTGACCCCCTGACCCCAGCGCCTTCAAGGGACCAGCTTGACCTGCTGTACGAGCACACCTGGGACTCGACCTTACAACCCGCTGGTTAGAGGGTTCAGAACCCTACAACCTGCTGGTTAGAGGGTTAGAACCCTACAACCCGCTGGTTAGAGGGTTAGAACCCTACAACCTGCTGGTTAGAGGGTTAGAACCCTACAACCCGCTGGTTAGAGGGTTAGAACCCGGTCCACTTGGGGCTGGGGGATCAGTAGACCCTATGCAGGAGGAACAGGAGATCTGTGTGCTCACGTTGCTTTAATGAGTGGCCTCCTCCTCTTGTACGTGTCTCTCCCTGGCCTCCTCCTCCTCCCCTTGAATCAGCTCCTCCTCTTTCCTCCTCCTGCCTCACCTCCTCTCCCCTCACCTCCTCTCCTCCTCTCCTCCTCTCCTCCTCTCCTCCTCTCCTCTCACCCCTCTCCCCCCTCTCCTCCTCTCCTCCTCTCACCCCTCTCCCTCCTCTCCCCTCTCCTCTCTCCCCTCTCCTCCTCTCCTCCTCTCCCCTCTCCTCTCCCCCCTCTCCTCCTCTCCCCTCTCCTCTCCCCCCTCTCCCCCCTCTCCTCCTCTCCTCCTCTCCCCCCTCTCCCCCCTCTCCTCCTCTCCTCCCCTCTCCTCTCCCCCCTCTCTCCCCTCTCCTCCTCTCCCCTCTCCTCTCCCCCCTCTCCTCCTCTCCCTCCTCTCCCCTCTCCTCTCCCCTCTCCTCTCTCCTCCTCTCCTCCTCTCCCCTCTCCTCCTCTCCTCCTCTCCTCCTCTCCCCCCTCTCCCCCCTCTCACCCCTCTCCTCCTCTCCTCCTCTCCCCTCTCCCCTCACCTCCTCTCCTCCCCCCTCTCTCCCCTCTCCTCCTCTCCTCCTCTCCCCCCTCTCCCCCCTCTCCCCCCTCTCCTCCTCTCCTCCTCTCCCCTCTCCCCTCACCTCCTCTCCTCCCCCCTCTCTCCCCTCTCCTCCTCTCCTCCTCTCCCCTCTCCTCCTCTCCTCTCTCCCCTCTCCTCTCCCCCCTCTCTCCCCTCTCCTCCTCTCCCCCCTCCCCTCTCCTCTCCCCCCTCTCCCCCCTCTCCTCCTCTCCTCCAGTGGTTTCCATTGTGTGTGTGCAGGTGTGGGACATGCTTTGTGGCTCCTAATCCCCAGTGGAGGGCCCATGCTTTGAGTGTGTTTGACGTCCCCCACCGGCTGGCCCTCGCTCCCCCGCCCTCCCCCGCCCTCCCCCGCCCTCCCCTCTGCTCCCCTCCCCCTCCCTCCCCCTCCCCCCGTCTCACAGGATCCGACAAGCGGAAAAATAATGAAGGACACCTCCAGCCAGGACTGACCTGGCTGCCATCCACCCCCTCCACCCTCCAACCTCCACCCCTCCCCCCCTCCACCCTCCACCCCTCCACCCTCCAACCTCCACCCTCCACCCCTCCACCCTCCTCCCTCCACCCATCCACCGCAGCCCCCACCCTCCTCCCTCCACCCCTCCTCCCTCCACCCCCTCCACCCTCCCCCTCCACCCCTCCACCCTCCTCCCTCCACCCATCCACCGCAGCCCCCACCCTCCACCCCTCCTCCCTCCACCCTCACCCTCCTCCCTCCACCCATCCACCGCAGCCCCCACCCTCCTCCCTCCACCCTCCTCCCTCCACCCCCTCCACCCCCTCCACCCTCCACCCTCCACCCCTCCACCCCTCCACCCTCCACCCCTACACCCCTCCACCCTCCACCCTCCACCCTTCACCCCTCCACCCTTCATCCCTCCACCCTTCACCCCTACACCTACCCTCCACCCAAACGCCCACCATCCAAATAGACGCTAACCCTCAGCCCCCCCCCCCCCCCCCCCCGAACACCGATCACGTGCCCCAGAGGCCGTTCATCTGTCATCAATTAGCCTCTTCATCAATGTTTAATTAAGAGGTTGATTCGGTCCTAACCATGTGACTTCCACCTGTGAGGCTGTTGGGGCGTTTAAAGGCCTTAGAGCCGCCAAACAAACGAGCTGTGAGTGTGTGACTGCAGCGGTCGCCGGTGGATCGTGAGTCTGCTCCTCGGATCGCAGACTCAACAAGTGAGGTCTTGTTGGGTGAAGAACAGACAGGAGCAGCCGCGGCGAGGACTTCCCCTTACCTTCGGGATCCGCTGGAGCCCTTTCTAGATCATTCTCTAGATCAGAACTAGGACTATCTATTTTACTTTCTAGATTATTATTTTACGATCTAGATAACTTCCTAGAAGGTACTACATTATGAGTATCACTATCACTGAATTCCCTAGAAAAATACTATTACCCTCTAGATTATTAGTATGAATACTGATTAGTATTCATATTTCTATCTACATTATTTTGATTACATTCTAGATCATTCTTGATTTTTTTTACTCTTTTTTACTCTCTACATCATTAGTATAACCATCTAGAATACTCCTTAGTCACCAGTAGTAGAGGTCATAGTGGGTCCCAGTAGGTCATAGTGGGTCATAGTGGGTCTCCAGTAGGTCATAGTGGGTCCCAGTAGGTCATAGTGTGTCCCAGTAGTTCATAGTGGGTCCCAGTAGTTCATAATGGGTCCCAGTAGGTCATAGTGGGTCCCAGTAGTTCATAGTGGGTCCCAGTAGGTCATAGTGGGTCTCCAGTAGGTCATAGTGGGTCCCAGTGGGTCTCCAGTCGGTCATAGTGGGTCTCCAGTAGGTCATCGTGGGTCTCCAGTAGGTCATAGTGGGTCACCAGTAGGTCATAGTGGGTCTCCAGTAGGTCATAGTGGGTCTTCGCTGGTGTAAAATAATGATCGATGAAGCATTGCTTTGAAACATTGTGTACTTATTTTGTATAAACATTTGCAAAATTATGAGTTGATTTATTAGTAGTGAGTTAGTTAGTTGTAAGTCCGTCCTGCCATGGGCTGATTACGGACGTGGGATCCAAAATGTGATCCTGCGTCATGATTGTCGGTGATGAGACCGTCTCTTGACGCAGGGAGCCAGGCCCGGTGTGAATTACAAACATCCAAAGCTTTCCTTAAACCTCCACAACACCGCCGCTAATCCACGTCATGGGTGGCGAGTGTTTTCCGAGGGAAAGTTCCCTACGCTCCGTTCCCCGTCTCACAGCAGGGGGGGGACACGGAGACCCACAACACAATAGTTGTATTGTTGAGCTGCTCTCTGCGTCGACGGCATCAGCCGTGTGGTCTCCGAGTTCAGGACGCTCTGGAATGGGACGCGGAAACACGTGTTTGTTTGTATTGTTATTAGAGGATAATGTTAAGTATTAACAGGTATTGTTATCAGAGGTTAATGTTAAGTATTAACAGGTAGTTTTATTATAAGAAGTTAATGATTAAGTATTGACAGGTATTATTATAAGAGGATAATGTTGAGTATTAACAGGTATTGTTATTAGAGGATAATGTTAAGGATTAACAGGTATTGTTATTAGAGGATAGTGTTAAGTGTTAACAGGTGATATTATTGGAGGATAATGATAAAGTACTGACAGGCATTATTATTAGAAGAGAATGATTACGTTTTAACAGGTGTTATTATTAGTATAATGTTAAGTATTAACAGTTATTGTTATTAGAGGATTACGTTAAGTATTAACAGGTATTATAATTAATGGGAAATTATTAAGTATTATTAGGTATTGTTATTAGAGTATAAGGTTAAGTATTAACAGGGGTTATTATTTGAGGATAATGATTAAGTGTTACCTATTAATATTAGAGGTATTATTATTAGAGGATAATTATTGTATTGACAGGTTTAAATATATAGGCTAATATTTGCTTTCTATGAAGCCTAAAATAATGTGGTAAAGCTCAAACAACTTAGGCCCATGAGATTTCATTCCAAGTTATAGGGCTTTATTTAAAATCTGACTTGCTGATAGCTATGATGCAAAGCAAAAATGCCAGTAATTTTTGCTAATTGATGAATGGCGTGTTTTTTTAATTATTTGAGCTAGCAAATTATATGTCAATTGTCAATAACTTGATATAGTTAATGTGCAATTGTATACGTTGGTATGTAATCAGAAGTAAAAATCTTTACATGTGCCTCAAGGCCTAGTCGGTAAATGTGGACAACATTGAGAGAAGAGACCATAGTGAAAGACCACATATTTATTCATAATCAAATAAAAACTGACTGCATGCTTGTTGTAGAAAGGAAAAATATATAAATGAATATATAATATATACATATCATTTAAATATACAAATACATGTACACATATTTACACAACCTACTCACTGATGGAATCCTGAGATACACACACGCACGCACGCACGTGCACACACACACACACACACGCGCACACACAAATACTATCAGACAACAGCAAACAAACTATCAGACAAAAGTAACCAGTAAACAACCTATATCAAACAACAGTAAACATGTGAGAAACAGCATAAATAGAAACAGGCTATTCTATGTCTGTGTGCGCGTGCGTGTCTGTGTGTGTGCGTGTTTGCGGGGAGCCCTTGCCCTAATCTTCATGCCCCCCCGGCCATCTTGACCTCATGCTGAGGATCTCACCATCGAAAAAGCATTGTTTGCCAACAACGATGATTCGATTTAAGTCAAAAGATAATCAGTATTAGTATTGTGGTCATTGTTATCATTATGTCATCGTTACGTTTTGGACGTTTGTTGCGTGGGAACTTGAGCTGAGCGGGATCTTCACGCTTCAACCAACCAGAAGGGTCCGTCTGTCCGTCTGCTACCCATGATGCACCACAAACCTCCTGTATGGAGCCGCGAGGAGGCTAGGGTTAGGTTAGAGCTGGTTAGCATAGGTGGGAGGTTAGAGATGGTCACTTTAGGGGTTAGGTTAGAGATGGTTAGTTAAGGTCTTGGGTAAGGGGTGGTTAGTTTAGGTACTAGGTTAGAGATGGTCACTTTAGGGGTTAGAGATAAATAGTTTAGGTGTAAGGTTAGAGGTGGTTCGGGTTAGTCTTGTTGTTTACGTTTGGCCAGGTCTGGTTAGGGTTAGTCGGGGCTAGTTTGGTTAGTCAGGGCTAGTTTGGGTTAGTCAGGGCTAGTTTGGGTTAGTCGGGCCGGTTAGGGTTAGTCGGGGCCGGTTAGGGTTAGTCAGGGCCGGTTAGGGTTAGTCGGGGCCGGTTAGGGTTAGTCAGGGCCGGTTAGGGTTAGTCGGGGCCGGTTAGGGTTAGTCGGGGCCGGTTAGGGTTAGTCAGGGCCGGTTAGGGTTAGTCGGGCCGGTTAGGGTTAGTCGGGGCCGGTTAGGGTTAGTCAGGGCTGGTTAGGGTTAGTCGGGGCCGGTTAGGGTTAGTCAGGGCTGGTTAGGGTTGGTCAGGGCTGGTTAGGGTTGGTCAGGGCTGGTAACTAGAGGTCCTCTCGGGGGTACATCAGGCTGTTGACGCTGAAGCTGTTGTAGAAGTGTCCGCTCTGAGCTCCGCCCAGCGTGTTGTAGTAGCCCCCCCGCGGCCCCTCCACCAGCTCTCCCTCCTGGCCGGGCCCCTGGGGGTGCCCGTGAGAGTGCACGTGAGCGTGCCCGTGAGGGTGCCCGTGAGGCGGGTGTCCGGGTGTCGGCCCGGCGGCCGTCGGATAGGCCCCGAGCGCCGTAATGTTCCTATTGGACAGCTCGTTGACCAATCCCAGGGCTCCCTGGTGCGCGGTGGAGGGCGGGGCCAGCGACGCCATGCTGCTGTAGAAGTGGTTGAAGCAGGCGGCGGCCACGCCCCCCGCGGGGGGAGACAGCGGGGCGGGGGGGCTCTTGAGTCCGTCTATCTCCGGGGAGGAGGGGCTGTCTGAGGACCTGAGGGAGGCCTGCGCTCGGCACTCCTCGCCCTTTGCCGGGTCGGAGCGCCGTTTACGTTTCCTCCGGAAGTTTCCGTTGTCGAACATCTTCTCACAGTTTGGGTCCAGAGTCCAGTAGTTCCCCTTCCCTGATGGAGCACATATATATTAACACATATATACATATATACACACATGCTCTACATATATATACACATATACAAACATATACATAGATATATATATATTACACAGCTTCTCACTCATTCACCTGACGGCATCTCGCTGCATAGATAAACTCACCACCTGCTCCACCTGCAAACTACACTGACTCCCCACTACACCACCTCCAACTGCACCACCTCCAGCTACACCACCTCCAGCTGCACCATCTCCAGTTGCCCCACCTCCAGCTACACCACCTCCAGCTACACCACCTCCAGCTGCCCCACCTCCAGCTGCCCCACCTCCAGCTACACCACCTCCAGCTACACCACCTCCAGCTGCACCATCTCCAGTTGCCCCACCTCCAGCTACACCACCTCCAGCTGCCCCACCTCCAGCTGCCCCACCTCCAGCTACACCACCTCCAGCTACACCACCTCCAGCAGCAGCGCCTACAGCTGCACCACCTCCAACTACACCACCTCCAACTACACCACCTCCAACTTCACCACCTCAAACTGCCCCACCTCCAGCTTCACCCCGTCCAGTTGCACCACCTCCAGCTTCACCACCTCCAGCTGCACCACCTCCAGCTGCATCACCTCCAGCTACACCACCTCCATCTTCCCCAGCTCCAGCTGCCCCACCTCCAGCTGCACCACCTCCAGCTGCACCACCTCCAGCTACACCACCTCCAGCTGCCCCACCTCCAGCTGCACCACCTCCAACTGCCCCACCTCCAGCTGCACCACCTCCAGCTGCCCCACCTCCAGCTGCACCACCTCCAGCTGCACCACCTCCAGCTGCACCACCTCCAGCTGCACCACCTCCAGCTACACCACATCCATCTTCACCACCTCCAGCTGCACCACCTCCAGCTGCACCACCTCCAGCTGCCCCACCTCCAGCTGCCCCACCTCCAGCTGCACCACCCGATGAGCAGTGAGCTCCCTCTACGTGAGTCTGGGGCCGCGCCGTGAAGATAAACCGGTTCGCCCCGGATCTCCCCAGACTGTCTCCGGGTCCTTCGCCTTAACCCCCGGTCATGCTCCCCTGGCGCCCCCCCACTGCCCCCCTCCCCCACCCTCCCCTCCCCCCCCTCCCCTCCCCCCCTCCCTGCTCCTTCTCCCGCTCTGCTCCTGACCTTGGGGACTACTTCCTTGACCTTCGGGGGGCTAGGGTCAGGGGGTCACATGGTGCGGCCTGTGAGGCCGTCAGACACCTGGCTCGCTGTTGGTAAACATCATGTTGGGGGGGGGCGTGGCTCTGCTACAACGGGCGGAGCTACAGAACCAGACGCCAAAACAATGTCGCCGTGATCAACCATTTAAATATAAAATATGTGCTAAATATACGTGTATATAATATATATGTATATGTGTATATTTATGTATCTATATTTATATATAAATAAATATACATATATACATATGAATACCTATTTATACATATATATATATATACTGTATGTGTATCTATGTGTATAAATATACATAAATATATAAAGAAAACTCTTTCGAAGCTGGCCATACAATGCATCAAATAAGAATGTTTTCCGTCTCTTTGAACAACGTTAAGTTAAGAGGAGATTAGACTGAGACAGCTTTACTTTCATTAATTTCCTGTTCAAACTTTCATTTCGTGCTAAAGGCGAAGGCTGATCTAGAAAAAAAAACTTCTGGCTAAATGAATTGATGCCCATTAAAAGTTAAGATTGGGTTCTATTGTTAAGCACCTGTTTGTATTTATTATAAAGTGGTTATTTATAAAGTAGTTTTTTTTTTTTATGTAGGCCTATTATAAAGTCGTTCTCTCTATTTATTATAAAGTAGTTCATTCTATTTATTATAAAGAATTTAATTATGTTTATTATAAAGTAGTTATTAACATTTATTATAGGGTCGGCCTAGTTCTTTCTATTTATAATAAAGTAGTTGTTTCTATTTATTATAGTTATTTCTTTTCATTATAAAGTAGTTATTTATATTTATTATAAAGTAGTTATTTATATTTATTATAAAGTAGTTCGTTCTATTTATTATAAAGTCGTTATTTATATGAATTATAAAGCAGTTATTTATATTTATTATAAAGTATCTATTTCTATTCCTCGCCCGTAGCGCATTGAGGCCTTTCCATCACTGTAACAGCTTGTTCGTGTAACATAACATCGGTATTATAACATGGGTCATATCCAACGGCCCGGGTGTTACCATAACAACTTGTTAATAGTGTTCTAACATGTTAACATGAGGTGAGTCCTGTTCTATGTCGTGGTGCCCACCTGGATCGTCCTCGTCCCGCGGGACCTTCTTGAAGCAGTCGTTGAGGGACAGGTTGTGCCGGATGGAGTTCTGCCAGCCCGCCTTGCTCTTCTTGTAGAAGGGGAAGTTCTCGGCCACGTACTGGTAGATCTGGCTCAGGGTCAGCTTCTTCTCCTGGGTGTTCTGGATGGCCATGGCAATGAGCGCCGAGTAGGAGTAGGGGGGTCGGACCAGCTTCAGCAGCTCCTCCTGGCTCGCGATGGACAGCCAGCCCAGGTCCGGAGCCGAGAAGCCCGGGGAGCCCGCCAAGAAAGGCCGCTGGGAACCGTAGGAGGGCGGGATGAAGGTGGGGTTGTTCCCGTGCAGGTAGGAGGTGGGTGAGTTCAGCCAGAGGTAGGGGTTGGGGTTGGGGGCGGAGGAGAAGTCTCCCAGGGTCCCGGGCTGGTGGTACATAGAGGAGTAGCTGTCACAGTACAGCGACATCTCGTCCTGGGGGCCCTTCCCCGGGACGGAGGAAGCCGGCGGAGAGGTGTGGGGGGCCTGCGGGCCCACGGAGTTCATTATCCCGCAAGGAGCCTCTCTGATTCAGCCTGGGGTTCCGCGTCACGCCCAGGTGGCACAGCAAGGAGAGCGATGCGCGCCGGGTACTTTTCGTTTTATAAGTTCTTGACAGAAGCCAAATCCATGCGCCGGATCATTTCTGCAGCCAATAGAATCACTCTTAGTGAAAAGGGGCGTGTCCATATCAGCCCGCGGCGCGCATCGGACCCGGAGCGACGGTCCGTCGGCCTCACAGCGCGGGGAGGCCCGCCGGACGACCCGCGGTCTTCTTTAGCATCAATCCTATTAATAATGAATAGATTAATTAAATCAGGCTCACCCCTGCATGGTAGGCCTGTTCTTAACAGGAAATTACTACATGAGGATTCACACCTGAGGAATAACATTGTTGTTATGTCGTGTTTTATCAATGTTTCATGCATTCAAAGCATTTATTTTATGAGGAAAACATTGGTAACTTCTTTAACAATTAAAGTTAGGCTTGGTTACGGTAAATGTTAATGTAATAATTTAAATTTTGCAGAGTGAGGTTAGGGTTAATGTTAAAATTAATGTAATAGTGTATTCTGTAAGGTTATCTTACGGTAAATGTTAACGTAATGATGTGAATTATGTAGGGTTAATGTTAATGTAATAGTGTGTATTCTTTAGGACTAGGTTAGGGTTAATGTTAATATCAGTGTGTATTCTGTAGCATTCTGTAACATTAACCTTAACCTAACCCTGCAGAACATTAACATTAACCTTAACTTAACCTTATGCAAATACACATTATTACAATAACATTTACCCATAACCTAACCCTAGAATAAACACTATTTCATTAACATTATCAGTTCACAAATTTAATGAAGCTCCTAACAGATTAAAATATGTTATAACTTCTAATAGTAGCCTTATAATTATTACTATTGACATCAAGACTATTATTGTTGTGTAATAATAATTTTACAAATCAGATGAATAAATCATGATGGGAAACGACCTCCTCCATCAGGGGACCTCCTGCATCAGGGGACCTCCTGCATCAGGGGACCTCCTGCATCAGGGGACCTCCTCCACCAGGGGACCTCCTCCAGAAGGGGACCTCCTCCAGGAGACCTCCTCCACCAGGGGACCTCCTCCAGAAGGGGACCTCCTCCAGGAGACCTCCTCCACCAGGGGACCTCCTGGATCAGGGGACCTCCTACACCAGGGGACATCCTCCACCAGGGGACCTCCTCCACCAGGGGACCTCCTCCAGCAGGGGACCTCTTCCAGCAGGGGACCTCCTGCATCAGGGGACCTCCTACACTAGGGGACCTCCTCCACAAGGGGTCCTCCTGCATCAGGGGACCTCCTCCACCAGGGGACCTCCTTCACCAGGGGACCTCCTCCAGCAAGGGACCTCTTCCACCAGGGGACCTCCTCCACCAGGGGACCTCCTCCACCAGGGGACCTCCTGCATCAGGGGACCTCCTACAACAGGGGACCTCCTCCACCAGGGGTCCTCCTCCACAAGGGGTCCTCCTGCATCAGCGGTCCTCCTCCACCAGGGGACCTCCTCCACCAGGGGTACTCCTACATTAGGGGACTTCCTCCACCAGGGGACCTCCTACACCAGGGGACCTCCTCCACCAGGGGACCTCCTACACTAGGGGACTTCTTCCACCAGGGGACCTCCTCCACCAGGGGACCTCCTCCACCAGGGGACCTCCTCCACCAGGGGACCTCCTCCACCAGGGGACCTCCTGCACCAGGGGACCTCCTGCACCAGGGGGTCATCCTGCATCTAGACATAATACTAGTAAGAATATTTTTTTATAACTTGGCTTAATTGTTGTTATTAAAAGGCCAAAATTTGAGTGACATAACAGGGCAGATATAATTGCTTTTAATTGCTAATTACACTCACACCTGGTGGTATCATAGGGTCCATTGAATACTTAAATCATAGACCCTAACCCTCACCCTTACCCTGACCCTGAGCCTGACCCATACCCTGACCCATGACCCTAACCCTGACCCTCACCCTAACCGTAACCCTGACCCTTTCACTGAAGGTAGGCTGTATTATTTTTCCTTTCATAATGTCATGTCCTTACAAAGATATACTAAAATCATGGCAAGATGCCTAAATGTAAAGTGAAAAAGAGCTGTAGGCCTTCAGTTTTAATATATACTAAAATACAACAGCTGGGCTTGAAGATGACACAATATCCAATCTACCGGCTCTATTGCACTGGGTTATTGAACATTAATATAAAACTGAATCCTTAATTTTCTTTATGCACAATTGCACGACTGACTTAATGAGAAACTACATTTCGTTGTGTAGTACTTTTCGTATGCAACTCATTACGAACTTACCTGCAGAACAACAGTGCCGCCTGTCGTCAGTTTAGCGTAGGTGCTCCACCGAGCTTAATCATGCCATCCTAATATCAACCACTAGATGGCAGCAGCAGCCAATCCACTTGGGCTCCTTAATAAACCTTTTCAACCAACACAGCTTTTGTTGGAGAGAGGAGAGGAGAGAGGAGGAGACAGGAGAGAGGGGAGGGGGGTGAGAGAAGGGAGGAAAGATCAGAGGAAAGAAGAGAGTGGAGGAGACAGGAGGAAGGAGGGGACAGGCAAGAGGAGAGAGGGAGCGAAATACTAGAGAGGAGAGAGCAGGAGAGAGGAGTTAGGAGAGAGAAGGAGAGAAGAGAAAGGAGGGAGGAGAGGAAATGTTTGTGGTGGCGGCACAGCGTACAACGTGCTGCTCCGTTCCCTCAAATAAGCGCACCAAAGCTCGTCCCTCGTAGCGCGAGATAAGCGCTGACGAGTGCGCGCAATGGATCCCCTCTGGACTTCTCTCCTAGAGGGTCTGTGTGTTGAGACCCCGGACCGGTCGGGGGGCCGGGGACTGGCTCCAGAAGCCGACACGTGGCCCGGTCCCTGCCGACAGAAGCGGCGGTTAAGGTTCTGCGGTTCTGGTGAGCAGCGCTGGAGACGCTCAGTCTGGGTCTAATCATATAATATGAGGGTTGTGATGCGGAGGTCTGGAGCCCGGGAACTCACTTCTTCATTTAGAAAAGAGATTCATATTTAGGCTGTGGTGTGTGTGTGTGTGTGTGTGTGTGTGTGTGTGTGTGTGTGTGTGTGTGTGTGTGTGTGTGTGTGTGTGTGTGTGTGTGTGTGTGTGTGTGTGTGTGGAAAGGTCATTTAAAGTATTGTTAAAGATGCTGATGCTAGGTTTCAAGATGGATGTGTGTAGATGTGCACAGAATCTATATGTATTTATGAAGATTATGGGATGGGATCTACCAGTTGGATTAACAGTTTTTTTCATCAAAGTGCGTTAAATTGTACTCCTTATATTAGCCTATCATGTCTGAAGTTACAGCATCCCATAATAATTGAGCTTTTGGTCTCTCTCTCTCTCTCTCTCTCTCTCTCTCTCTCTCTCTCTCTCTCTCCCCCCCCTGTCTCTATCTCGTTCTCCCTCTCTCTCCCTCTCTCTCTCTCTCTCTCTCTCTCTCTCTCTCTCTCTCTCTCTCTCTCTCTCTCTCTCTCTCTCTCTCTCTCTCTCTCTCTCTCTCCCCTGTCTCTATCTCCCTCTCCCTCTCTCTCTCTCTCTCTCTCATTGGTCCTTGGTAAGAGGGCGGAGTCAGGGCTTCTGCTGTGGCCTTCAGGTTAAAACCATCTGAACACTCTCTTCATCAAAGCCAGCTCCTCTCCTCCCCCTCCTCCTCCTCCCCCCCTCCTCCTCCTCCTCCTTCTCCTCCCCCCTCCTCCACCTCCTCCTCCTCCTCCTCCACCTCCGGGTTATGAAGTAGCTCTCTGTCTCCCTCATCAGCTAAAGTCCTCTACACCCTCTGCCTTGTGTGTGTGTGTGTGTGTGTGTGTGTGTGTGTGTGTGTGTGTGTGTGTGTGTGTGTGTGTGTGTGTGTGTGTGTGTGTGTGTGTGTGTGTGTGTGTGTGTGTGTGTGTGTGTGTGAGAGAGAGAAAGAGTCATCTAACCCTCTCTCCTCCAAGGCATTAACACGACCAGGGTTGCGGGTTCTATTCCCATCGGGCCGCCCATGCTAAAGGCGCGTATTTATTTGTGTAGAAGTCGTTGTAAAACCACACTCTGAAAACAGGACTGTGCGGCGACCGGGCGGCCCACCAGAGAGGCCTTGTGACCCACCATTGGCCCGGCCCTGCCTCCCCCCTCTCTCCCCCTCTCGGTCTCTCACTCCCTCACTGTCCCTCTCTCTCCCTCCTTCTCCCCCCTCGCTCCATTTCTCCTTCTCTCTCCCCCTCTCGGTCTCTCACTCCCTCACTGTCCCTCTCTCTCCCTCCTTCTCCCCCCTCCCTCCATTTCTCCTTCTCTCTCCCCCTCTCGGTCTCTCACTCCCTCACTGTCCCTCTCTCTCTCCCTCCTTCTCCCCCCTCCATCTATTTCTCCTGCTCTCTCCCCCCACTCTCTCTCATTCTCTATCTACCTCTCTCTCTCTCTCTCTCTCTCTCTCTCCTATCTCCCTCCTGCTTGCTCTCCCTCCCTCTCTCTCGTCCCTCTCTCTCTCTAAATCTCTCTACCTTACTCTTTCTCCTTTTCTCTCCCTCCCACTCTCTCTCCGTCTACCTGTCTCCTTTTCTCTCTCCCTCCCTCTCTCTTTCCTTCTCTCTCCCTCCATATCTCTCCCACTCTCTCTCCGTCTACCTCTCTCCTTCTCTCTCTCCCTCCCTCCCTTTCTCTCCTTCTCTCTCTCTCTCCCCCCTCCCTCTCCCTCTCTCTCCCTCCCTCTTTTGTCCTCTCTCTCCCATTCTCTAGTATAGACTAGTATAATCACTTCTAGTATAGACTAGTATAGAGTCCCTTCTAGTATAGACTAGCCTCCTCAGTATGGACTAGTATAGAGTTACTCTAGTATAGACTAGTATAGTAGTATAGACTAGTATAGAGCCTCTTCTGGTATAGTTTTATCCTGACCTGTAACGTTAGCTGAACAGTGTAAAAGCATTTTGAGGTTAACAGTAACACAGTGTTGTGTTCTGCGTTCGCTGATCCGTGAGCTCGCCGCTGGGTCCCGCCGTCTGGGACTCTGACGGCAGCCAGCAGGCAGACGATGAGAATTGGAAAGAAAACAGTTTTCTTTGCTGGTGAATGCAGATCGCAGCTCTGGCATACCTGATCCGCTACGCCCGCTGAGCCACGGCCCGCCGGGACTCGATGACCAAACATGGAGCCAGCATCTGTCTGCTGGAAGCTATTATGGAGTCAAGTGGCTGAGGGCTTTCGTCAAACACATGTCAAGAAGAATGATAACTCTCACCCTCACCAGGTAGCTGGTAGCGAGGGGGGTAAACACCACCTCTGGGGGAACCACAGCTACAAGTAGAGTCAGTTCTAGTATAGACTAGTATAATCACATCTAGTTTAGAACATCTTGTGGAACCACTACATTCGTTTTCTTATTATTTTCAGATCTTTCAGAACAGGTAGGGTTATTAAGTTATTTGACCAGAAGACTTTGGCCTTTAGGAACAGGTAGGGGTTACTTATTTGTCCAGAAGAGGTCTTTAGGAAGAGGTAGGGGTTAGTGTTATTTGTCCAGAAAAGGTATTTTAGGAACAGGTAATGGTTACTTAGTTGTCCAGAAGAGGTCTTTAGGAAGAGGTAGGGGTTGGTTATTTGTCCAGAAGAGTCCGGTAGGGGTAAGGGCTCATCTTTCTCTAGGCGGCCTACAGGTAGAATGCAGACATTGGGGTCGATGTGAGGGGGTCCCCCCCCGTCCACGAGGCTAGCCTCTGCCGCCCCCCACCACCACATGGGCGTCAGGTCCAGTTGTCTCGGGGAAGAGAGCAGGGGTCTTCCTCCAAGACAAGCCTTCCTTCTGGAGATCCTGCATGGCGATTAAGGGCTTCCCGTTCCAGCGCTGATGATTGGCTGATGAGCCTTCCTGCGGGGGGCCCCAGGACTCCGGGGCCGCGCCCACGGGCAGGGCGGCCCCGCCCACTCTCCTCTCCCGACGCGACGCGGACCGGGAACAATCTGGGGGGGCTGTCAGACCCTCGGGGGCCCGGCGGGACCAGCTGGGCCCACCTGCCGGTCCCTTAACTAGCCCACCTAGCAGTCCCTTAACTAGCCCACCTAGCAGTCCCTTAACTAGCCCACCTAGCAGTCCCTTTACTAGCCCACCTAGTAGTCCCTTAGCCCACCTAGTAGTCCCTTAACTAGCCCACCTAGTAGTCCCTTAACTAGCCCACCTAGTAGTCCCTTAACTAGCCCACCTAGCAGTCCCTTAACTAGCCCACCTAGCAGTCCCTTAACTAGCCAACCTATTAGTCCCTTAACTAGCCCACCTATTAGTCCCTTAACTAGCCCACCTAGCAGTCCCTTAACTAGCCCACCTAGCAGTCCCTTAACTAGCCAACCTATTAGTCCCTTAACTAGCCCACCTATTAGTCCCTTAACTAGCCCACCTAGCAGTCCCTTAACTAGCCCACCTAGTAGTCCCTTAACTAGCCCACCTAGCAGTCCCTTAACTAGCCCACCTAGCAGTCCCTTAACTAGCCCACCTAGTAGTCCCTTAGCCCACCTAGTAGTCCCTTAACTAGCCCACCTAGTAGTCCCTTAACTAGCCCACCTAGTAGTCCCTTAACTAGCCCACCTAGCAGTCCCTTAACTAGCCCACCTAGTAGTCCCTTAACTAGCCCACCTATTAGTCCCTTAGCTAGCCCACCTAGCAGTCCCTTAGCCCACCTAGCAGTCCCTTAACTAGCCCACCTAGTAGTCCCTTAACTAGCCCACCTAGTAGTCCCTTAACTAGCCCACCTAGTAGTCCCTTAACTAGCCCACCTAGTAGTCCCTTAACTAGCCCACCTAGTAGTCCCTTAACTAGCCCACCTAGTAGTCCCTTAACTAGCCCACCTATTAGTCCCTTAGCCCACCTAGCAGTCCCTTAACTAGCCCACCTAGTAGTCCCTTAACTAGCCCACCTAGTAGTCCCTTAACTAGCCCACCTATTAGTCCCTTAGCCCACCTAGTAGTCCCTTAGCCCACCTATTAGTCCCTTAACTAGCCCACCTAGCAGTCCCTTAACTAGC
>NC_082386.1:21072063-21094563 GCF_031168955.1 Gadus macrocephalus | reverse complement strand
ATGCAAATGTCTAACTTGTTTTCATCTGTGTTCTCACTGAGTGTGTGTCTCCCCAGGTGTGTGTCTCCCCAGGTGTGTGTTTCACCAGGTGTGTGTTTCACCAGGTGTGTGTCTGTACGTGTGTCTCATCAGATGTGTGTCCAGGTCGTCTCTTAGGTGTGTGTCTATAACGTGTGTGTATCTCACCAGGTGTGTGCCTCACAAGGTGTGTGTGTGTCACCAGGTGTGTGTCTTCCCAGATGTGTGTCTATGCGGGGGTGTGTCTCACCAGGTGTGTATCTATACGTGTGTGTGTCTTCCCAGGTGTGTGTCTATACGGGGGTTGGTCTCACCAGGTGTGTATCTACACGTGTGTGTGTCTCACCAGGTGTGTATCTACAGTGTGTGTGTCTTCCCAGCTGGGTGTCTATACGGGGGTTGGTCTCACCAGGTGTGTATCTACACGTGTGTGTGTCTCAACAGGTGTGTATCTACAGTGTGTGTGTCTTCCCAGCTGGGTGTCTATACGGGGGTTGGTCTCACCAGGTGTGTATCTACAGTGTGTGTGTCTTCCCAGCTGGGTGTCTATACGGGGGTTGGTCTCACCAGGTGTGTATCTACACGTGTGTGTGTCTCACCAGGTGTGTATCCACAGTGTGTGTGTCTTCCCAGGTGTGTGTCTATACGGGGGTTGGTCTCACCAGGTGTGTATCTACACGTGTGTGTGTCTCACCAGGTGTGTATCTACAGTGTGTGTGTCTTCCCAGCTGGGTGTCTATACGGGGGTGGGTCTCACCAGGTGTGTGTCCAGGTAGTCTCTCAGGTGGTCCAGGTCATGTCTGGGGGGGGTCCAGTTGTCGGTGCTGAGCAGCGCGTCTTTCAGCCACTCGATGAACACGTCCAGACGCGTCACGAAGCCCTGAAACACAGGAACAGGAAGAGGTCAGCTGGGACCGCAGCACGCCAGGAACACGTCAGCCGGGACCTAGGTACATACATCAGAACATCAACACGCTATGTACATACATCAGAACATTCAACACGCTACGTACATACATCACAACATTCAACACGCTATGTACATACATCAGAACATTCAACACGCTATGTACATACATCAGAACATTCAACACGCTACGTACATACATCAGAACATCAACACGCTATGTACATACATCAGAACATTCAACACGCTACGTACAAACATCACAACATTCAACACGCTATGTACATACATCACAACATTCAACACGCTATGTACATACATCAGAACATCAACACGCTACGTACATACATCAGAACATTCAACACGCTACGTACATACATCAGAACATCAACACGCTATGTACATACATCAGAACATTCAACACGCTACGTACATACATCACAACATTCAACACGCTACGTACATACATCACAACATTCAACACGCTATGTACATACATCAGAACATTCAACACGCTACGTACATACATCACAACATTCAACACGCTATGTACATACATCAGAACATTCAACACGCTATGTACATACATCAGAACATTCAACACGCTATGTACATACATCAGAACATTCAACACGCTATGTACATACATCAGAACATAGAACACGCTACGTACATACATCAGAACATTCAACACGCTATGTACATACATCAGAACATAGAACACGCTACGTACATACATCAGAACATTCAACACGCTACGTACATACATCAGAACATAGAACACGCTATGTTTATACATTAGAACATTCAACACATTATGTATGCAATCTAAGAAAGAAAGAAGGAATGATCTTAAAACAATGATGAAGGGACGATAGATAAACAGAGTGACAGACAGAGAGAGCCAGGGACAGAAGGAGTGACGGACAGATAGACAAAGTGATAGACAGAGAGAGTGGCACACAGAAAAAAAGATAGACTGAGCGATAGACAGGCAGAGTGACAAACAGACGGACAGAAAGATAGACTGAGAGAGCGATAGACAGTGAGATAGATAGACAAACAGAGGAAACCATAAACAGACAGACAGAAAGATAGACTGAGAGAGCGATAGACAGTGAGATAGATAGACAAACAGAGGAAACCATAAACAGACAGACAGAAAGATAGACTGAGAGAGCGATAGACAGTGTGATAGATAGACAAACAGAGACGGATGAACAGTGTGGTAAAGAGAATGATTTAAGGAAAGACAGAAGACACTAACAACTCGTGTTGTACTGGAGAGATAGTGCCCCCTGCTGGCCGCAGGAGGAACCCTCAGAGAAACAACAGGTTCATCATGGTTTAATATGTATTATTATTATTAGTAGCATTATAAGTATCTTTATCAGACCCTTCAGTTGAATACCCTCAACTCTCCCACAACAACTGTGAGGGAATAGGATCATGTTGCTAACGGAAACCAAACAAGCATACACACTGGTGCAGAAACTCTGTCTGTGTGTGTGTGTGTGTGTGTGTGTGTGTGTGTGTGTGTGTGTGTGTGTGTGTGTGTGTGTGTGTGTGTGTGTGTGTGTGTGTGTGTGTGTGTGTGTGTGTGTGTGTGTGTGTTTGCGTGTGTGTGTGTGTGTGTGTGTATGGTGTGCATTTCCTGCATGTGATGGAAATAATTTCACCTCTGTACAGTTACACCTCGCTGAAATCTGGAGTGGCTAATCTATATGTATAAGCATGTGTGGTGTGTGTGTCTAAGCCTTTTACAGGCTGCAGTATGTTAATTACAACCATGACCCGAAAAAGATGTAAACATCAATACAGGAACCTGGCCCCTATCTATCTACCAACCCAGAGAGAGAGAGAGAGAGAGAGAGAGAGAGAGAGAGAGAGAGAGAGGGAGAGGGAGAGGGAGAGAGAGAGAGACAGAGAGAGAGAGAGAGAGAGAGAGAGAGAGGGAGAGACATAGAGAGGGAGAGACATAGAGAGAGAGAGAGAGAGAGAGAGAGAGAGAGAGAGAGAGAGAGAGAGAGAGAGAGAGAGACATAGAGAGAGAGAGAGACAGAGACAGAGAGAGACAGAGACAGAGACAGAGAGAGAGAGAGAGAGAGAGAGAGAGAGAGAGAGAGACATAGAGAGAGACAGAGACAGAGACAGAGAGAGAGAGAGAGAGAGAGAGAGAGAGAGAGAGAGAGAGAGAGAGAGAGAGAGAGAGGGGGAGAGAGAGAGTATTATTGTCATGCTTGGCAGCCCTGAGCGGTCCCTGGGACGGTCCCTGGGAGACCCCTTCTACTGCCAGCTGTCTGTTGCCGTAGGGATCGAGACATCTCCAAAGCCGCACAATGCTAATGTAATCAATCACACACACGCACACACACACACACACATGCAGCCTGGACAGCCGGTAATAGAACCAGCGGCTTTATTCATATTCATATTATTTCCTTGTGTTGGTTTCAAAATGTCCCTCGATTGGAGGAGCAGACTCCAACTACAGCTTCCTGGAGCCGCCCAGGAAGTACAAACCCAAACCCGAAGGAAGTCACCGGTTGGTCTCATTGGAGCTTTTTCTTAAAATCTGGTAAATAGCCCGACTTTAAGATGAAGAGGCCACCTCATTCCTTTACAGAGCGACACAAAGATGAACTGCTTTAACATGATGGGACCATGACCTTCAACCTCTGGACCATATGCTCTGTACACTACTGTAAGACAACTGTCTAACACGACACTCTAACACAACACAACACTCTCTAACACAACTCTCTAACAAAACACTAACACAACACAGCACTCTAACACAAACCGGACCACACTGACAAAACACTCTGCCACACAAGACTAACTCAAAACACAAACAAAACACTCTCTAACACAACACAAACACAACAAAACGTTCTCTAACACAACTCTAACACAACAGTCTAACACAACACCCCCACTCTCCAGCCCCTCCCCCTAACTCCACTTCTGGCTGAGCCTCCTAGCCCCGCCTCCAGCCCCCCTTTAGCCCCGCCCCCCAGCCTGTGGGGAGGTCCCAGTAGAGAGCTCTCTGGCAGCTCCCTGCTTGGTAGGGGGGGGGGGGGGTCGCGTTGTGAGACAGGAGGCTCAGTGAGGAGGAATCACTCCTCAGGGAGGGGGAGGATGAAATCCCCTCCAACACACTCACCCCTCCCTCCTCCTCCCCCCCCCCCCTCCTCCCCCACTTCCTCAATTAAGCTTCTCATTCAGGGCCATGATTACATGCTGCTAATTAACAAGCTAATCAGCTAATTACACAGGGGCAGGGAGGAGGAAGAGGAGGAAGAGGAGGTGGTGCCGAGTTAACAAAAGGTGTAGTCGGAGGTGACAACACGGAGGAGATAAGGAATCCTTTGATTCCATTTTTAATATTCCTCTCCGAGAGCGCGGTGCCTCCGGGAGACAAAAGCACCGCTCTCCAGATAGACACAGACGCAGACACACACACAAACACACACGCACGCACACACTGACACACACACACACACGCACGCACACACACACACACGCACACACTGACACAAAGTACAGAGAACAGAGACTCAAGCACGGACACACGTTAAAGGTCAAATACTCACACACAAACATACAACTACAAGGTGAAACATACACCCACACATACACACTCACTCACACTCACACACACACACAAACACACACACACACAAACACACATTACAAGGTCAAACACACACACAAACACTCAAGGTCATGCTGCCAACAGTGAGCTACAGCTAGCCCGGAGTTCACGGCTCGGAATATAGATGGAGCCTTTACGGAGAATGATATATACAAAGGAATAACCTATGGTGTTAGTGAGTCACTACAACAGTAACAGGTGTACGTGTTAGTGAGTCACTACAACAGTAACAGGTGTACCTGTTAGTGAGTCACTACAACAGTCTAACAGGTGTACGGTGTTAGTGAGTCACTACAACAGTAACAGGTGTACGTGTTAGTGAGTCACTACAACAGTAACAGGTGTACGTGTTAGTGAGTCACTACAACAGTAACAGGTGTACGTGTTAGTGAGTCACTACAACAGTAACAGGTGTACGTGTTAGTGAGTCACTACAACAGTAACAGGTGTACGTGTTAGTGAGTCACTCAGACAGTCTAACAGGTGTACGTGTTAGTGAGTCACTACAACAGTAACAGGTGTACGTGTTAGTGAGTCACTACAACAGTAACAGGTGTACGTGTTAGTGAGTCACTACAACAGTAACAGGTGTACCTGTTAGTGAGTCACTACAACAGTCTAACAGGTGTACGTGTTAGTGAGTCACTACAACAGTCTAACAGGTGTACGGTGTTAGTGAGTCACTACAACAGTAACAGGTGGACGTGTTAGTGAGTCACTACAACAGTAACAGGTGTACGTGTTAGTGAGTCACTCAGACAGTAACAGGTGTACGAGGAGCTACGTTAGCAGCTCGTAGCTGCTGTGTGGGCATTAGAAGAGCTACGTTAGCAGCTCGTAGCTGCTCTGTGTGGGCATTAGAGGAGCTACGTTAGCAGCTCGTAGCTGCTCTGTGTGGGCATTAGAGGAGCTACGTTAGCAGCTCGTAGCTGCTCTGTGTGGGCATTAGAGGAGCTACGTTAGCAGCTCGTAGCTGCTCTGTGTGGGCATTAGAAGAGCTACGTTAGCAGCTCGTAGCTGCTCTGTGTGGGCATCAGGAGAGCTACGGTAGCAGCTCGTAGCTGCTCTGTGTGGGCATTAGAGGAGCTACGTTAGCAGCTCGTAGCTGCTCTGTGTGGGCATCAGGAGAGCTACGGTAGCAGCTCGTAGCTGCTCTGTGTGGGCATTAGAGGAGCTACGTTAGCAGCTCGTAGCTGCTCTGTGTGGGCATTAGAAGAGCTACGTTAGCAGCTCATAGCTGCTCTGTGTGGGCATTAGAGGAGCTACGTTAGCAGCTCGTAGCTGCTCTGTGTGGGCATTAGAGGAGCTACGTTAGCAGCTCGTAGCTGCTCTGTGTGGGCATCAGGAGAGCTACGGTAGCAGCTCGTAGCTGCTCTGTGTGGGCATCAGGAGAGCTACGTTAGCGCGCCGCGGCCCCAGGGCGCCTGGCATTCCACCGTATTCAATATGACACGGATATGATGGATCGGTTCACGGCTGACCGATCAATAACACGCCTGTCAATCAAACATGACCTTTGAAACCAAGCTGATCGATTTGACAGCCGGCAGCATCATTGATCCCCAGATTAAGTTATACCATACGGTAGGGACATGCTAGAGGGCCGGGTGAACTCAGAGTACAGAACCACAGCAGGGTACCTAACATGGTAACGAACATGTTAACGGACCGGGTACAGCATCACCGTATGTTAACTAACATGTTAACTCACATGTTAAAGGACCACCACATGTAAACAAACATGTTAACTAACATGTTAAAGGACCACCACATGGTTAGTAACATGTTAACTTATATGTTAAAGGACCACCACATGTAAACGAACATGTTAACTAACATGTTAAAGGTCCACCACATGTTATTTAACATGTTAACTTACATGGTAGAGGACCAGGAACAGCACCACCGCATGTTAGCTAACATGTTAAAGGACCACCGCATGTTAACTTTAACAGACAGTAGAGAGAACAGAGAAAACAGACAGGAAAGAGATAACAGACGGTAAAGAGAGAGAAAACAGACAGTAAAGAGAGAGAAAACAGACAGTAAAGAGAGAGATAACAGACAGGACACAGATGGTAAATAGGGAGATAACAGACAGTAAAGAGAGAGAAAACAGACAGCAAAGAGATAACAGACGGTAAAGAGCTAACAGACGATAAAGAGCTAACAGACGGTAAAGAGAGAGATAACAGACAGTAAACAGACGGTAAAGAGAGAGATAACAGACAGTAAACAGATGGTAAACAGGGAGATAACAGACAGTAAAGAGAGAGATAACAGACAATAAAGAGCTAACAGACGGTAAAGAGAGAGATAACAGACAGTAGACAGACGGTAAAGAGAGAGATAACAGACAGTAAACAGACGGTAAAGAGAGAGATAACAGACAGGACCCAGACGGTAAAGAGAGAGATAACAGACAGTAAACAGACGGTAAAGAGAGAGATAACAGACAGTAAACAGACGGTAAAGAGAGAGATAACAGACAGTAAACAGACGGTAAAGAGAGAGATAAGACAGTAAACAGACGGTAAAGAGAGAGATAACAGACAGTAAACAGACGGTAAAGAGAGAGATAACAGACAGTAAACAGACGGTAAAGAGAGACAGCCTCTCCCCACCTCTATCTTCCTGAGGATGTGGGGGTCGTGGTGCTGGATGCCCTCCAGCAGCTGAGAGACCAGGGCTGTGGTCCCCTGACCGGCCACCGGGGGCGCCGGCGCCACCGACCCAGAGCTCCGCCCCTCGTCCTCCTCGGAGAGCAGCTCGCTCAGGGGGCCGGACTCTATGCTGTCGTCCAATGAGTGAGGGACGTCGCTGGAGGAGGAGGGGCTAAAGCGGCCGATGTTGAAGTGGTGATGCCTCGACTGCTGATGAGGAAATCAATGTTCTGTATTACAGTATATTACAGTAGGTATGTATAGTCTGTATTACAGTATGCATGTATTACAGTAGAGTACAGTAGGTATAGTCTGTATTACAGTATGTCTGTATTACAGTAGAGTACAGTAGTTATAGTCTGTATTACAGTATGTCTGTATTACAGTAGAGTACAGTAGGTATAGCCTGTATTACAGTATGTATGTATTACAGTAGAGTACAGTAGGTATAGCCTGTATTACAGTATGGTCTGTATTACAGTACAGTACAGTAGGTATAGCCTGTATTACAGTATGTATGTATTACAGTAGAGTACAGTAGGTATAGCCTGTATTACAGTATGTATGGATTACAGTAGAGTACAGTAGTTATAGCCTGTATTACAGTATGTATGTATTACAGTAGAATACAGTAGGTATAGTCTGTATTACAGTATGTATGTATTACAGTAGAGTACAGTAGGTATAGTCTGTATTACAGTATGTCTGTATCACAGTACAGTACAGTAGGTATAGCCTGTATTACAGTATGGTCTGTATTACAGTAGAGTACATTAGTTATAGCCTGTATTACAGTATGTCTGTATTACAGTAGAGTACAGTAGGTATAGTCTGTATTACAGTATGTCTGTATCACAGTACAGTACAGTAGGTATAGCCTGTATTACAGTATGTATGTATTACAGTAGAGTACAGTAGGTATAGCCTGTATTACAGTATGGTCTGTATTACAGTAGAGTACAGTGTGTGTAGCCTGTATTACAGTATGTATGTATTACAGTAGAGTACAGTGTGTGTAGCCTGTATTACAGTATAGTACAGCAGGTATAGCCTGTATTACAGTATGTATGTATTACAGTATAGTACAGTGTGTGTAGCCTGTATTACGGGGTAGGCCGTGTCCTCCAGGGGGAGGTAGCAGTCAGGGGAGACCTCGCTCAGGTCCCAGTCATCGATGTCCTGCAGGCCACGCTGGTCCAGATCACAGCTAGACCTCTGGACAGACAGACAGACAGACAGACAGACAGACAGACAGACAGACAGACAGACAGACAGACAGACAGACAGAGGGCACGTTACAGACTAGGACAACAGGCCACTGGGCCAGGTGACAGGTGAACTGGTGATCTGGTCAACTGGTGAAGAGGTAAAAAGGTGAACAGGTGAACTGGTGAACAGGTGACAGGTGAACTGGTCAACTGGTCAACTTGTTAACAGGTCAACAGGTGAACTGGTGAAGAGGTGACAGCTGAACTGGTCATCTGGTCAACTGGTTAACAGGTCAACAGCTGAACTGGTGAACTGGTGAAGAGGTGACAGGTGAACTGGTGAACTGGTGAACTGGTCAACAGGTGAACTGGTGAACTGGTGAAGAGGTAAACATGTCGACAGGTTGAGAAGTGAACAGGTGGACAGGTGGACAGGGGGACAGGTGGACAGGTGAAGAGGGGAAGGTGAGCGGGTGATGACTGACCAGGGGGACAGGTGAAGAGGTAAACAGGTGAAGGGGGTAGGGGGAAGAGATGACAGGGTGACAGGTGGACAGGGGAACAGGTGAAGAGGGGACAGGTGAGGAGGGGACAGGGGGACAGGTGGACAGGTGAAGAGGTAAACAGGTGAAGGGGTAAGGTGAAGAGCTGACAGGGGGACAGGTGGACAGGTGGACAGGGGAACAGGTGAAGAGGGGATAGGTGGACAGGTGAAGAGGGGACAGGTGAGGAGGGGACAGGGGAACAGGGGGACAGGTGAACTGGGGAACAGGTGAAGAGGGGACAGGTGAGGAGGGGACAGGGGGACAGGTGAACTGGGGGACAGGTGAAGAAGTAAACAGGTGAAGAGGTGAACAGGTGAAGAGGTGAACAGGTGAAGAGGGGAAGGTGAGCGGGTGATGACTGACCAGGGGGAGGGCTTGGGTCAGGCTCTCCAGGTTGATGGCCAGCAGCTCAGTGTGTCTCAGCTGGTCGGGGAGAGCCAGGAACTCCTCCGAACCAAACCAGTGATCCTTCCCCTGGGAGAGGAGGAGGAGGAGGAGAGAGGAGGGGAGGTGAATGAGGAGGAGGAGGAGGAGTAGGGGAGAGGAGGAGGAGAGAGGAGGAGGAGGAGGAGGAGGAGGAGAGAGGAGGGGGAGGAAGAGGAGGAGAGAGGAGGGGAGATGAATGAGAAGGAGGAGGGGGAGGAGGAGGGGAGGTGAAGGGTTGGAGGAGGAGGAGGGGGAGGGAGGAGGAGGAGGAGGGGGAGGGAGGAGGAGGAGGAGGAGGAGGAGGAGGAGGAGGAGGAGGAGGAGGAGGAGAGAGGAGGTGAATGAGGAGGAGGAGGAGGAGAGAGGAGGGGAGATGAATGAGAAGGAGGAGGGGGAGGAGGAGGGGAGGTGAAGGGTTGGAGGAGGAGGAGGGGGAGGGAGGAGGAGGAGGAGGAGGAGAATAGAGGGGAGAGAAGGAGAGGAGAGAGAGGGGAGGGGCGTGAGAGGAGAAGGAGAAACTACAGCCGAGAGTGTCTGGTTCTTGCAGTGCGGTGCCTCTACCTGTGGGCCGGGGCGCCGGGCGGTCCGCCGGGCACAAGGCGCTCGGGGGTCCGACTCCTCCCCAGAGGCCTCCATGTCGGAGCAGGAGGAGAGGGCCCCCCTGCCGGAGGGAGGCACGGGGGAGTCGGACGGGGGAGCCGGGGGAGCCGATGGGCCCTGAGATGACGGCGGGTCCCGGGCGGGGCGGGGGGTCTCGCCGGTGGCTCCAGCCAGAGAGGAGGGCCTCTCGGGGGTCCGGCTCCCTTCACCTCCTCCGGGGGTCTGGAGATCGGGGGAACAAGGTGGTCCGGTCAGCCCGAATCGGCACGGCTCCAGCGCCAACGGCGCCGCCGGCTGAGACCTCTAATGCCGCGTTCCCCCTGCAGGGTGCGGTACGGTTCGGTACGGTTCGGTACGGTTCGGTACGGTTCGGTTCGCCTCAGTCCGGTACGGTTCGGTTCGCCTCAGTCCGGGAGGGAGGGGGCGGTGTAGCCCAGCTCAGTTCCGAGGTCGCGTTTCCACCGCCGACAGTACCCTTTGTGGATGTCGATCGCCGCGGCAGCTACGTAAACATCGTAAACAACGTCTTCCTCCCCAAGAATGCAGAGGAACGTCTCCACCTCCTTGTTTGCCCAAGCAAGCGTTTTACGCAACATGTTCATTGTAAAGAATAACACCTCGAGGCTACTGTTTGTTTGTTTTCATCCCCACGTCGCCCGGAAGTGACGATTCTGTCGACCAATCAACGGAGGGGGGGTGTAGCTCGAATTTTCCGGTACCCTTTCAGGCGTCTCGTCTCGTTTTCAGAACCCCAACGGAGGAGTACTGAAGACGAGGGCAAAACGAGTCCGGCTCAGTCCGGGTCACGCCCACTTTTGGCGGTGGAAACGCACTCCGTACCGCGCCTTTGCGAACCGAACCGGACCACACCCTGCAGTGGAAACGCGGCATGAAGGACGCAGAGCCCCCGGAGGACGGCTCTGAGACAGACGTCGGCGCTGCTCTGAGTCAGGCCGGCTTCCTGATGGACTCGTTTAAACACAGAAGAGGAAGCTGAACACGCTCCTTATTACACATCAGCCCTGCTGCGTGGGGAGGAGCACACGGCCGGCTGAATGAGGAGGAGGGAGAGGAGGAGGGAGGGAGCACACGGCCCACTGAATGAGGAGGAGGGAGAGGAGGAGGAAGGGAGCACACGGCTCACTGAATGAGGAGGAGGGAGAGGAGGAGGGAGGGAGCACACGGCCCACTGAATGAGGAGGAGGGAGAGGAGGAGGAAGGGAGCACACGGCCCACTGAATGAGGAGGGAGAGGAGGAGGAAGGGAGCACACGGCCCACTGAATGAGGAGTCAGGAGAGAGGGAGTAAATTAGTAGTGGGTGACTAGTTTGAGTATATAGTATATATATATATGGAGTATATAGAGTATATAGAGTGAGTGATTGAGTGTGTTAATAGAGTGAGTGAATAGAGTGAGTGAGTGTGTGTACAGAGTGTGTGAGAGCATAAGTGAACAGAGTGAGTGAGTGAGTGAGTGAGTGATGGATTGAGGGTGTCAATAGAATGGGTGAATAAATGAGTGAGTGATTGGGTGAGTGAATGAGTGAATGAACAGTGTGTGCGTGTGTGTGTGTGTGTGTGTGTGTGTGTGTGTGTGTGTGTGTGTGTGTGTGTGTGTGTGTGTGTGTGTGTGTGAGTGAGAGAGTGAGAGAGTGAACAGAGTGTGTGAGTGCCAGTCACCTGCAGGTGGGCGGGGGTCTCTGGGTAGCCTGAGTCCAGCTCCAGCCAGAAGGTGGCGCTGTGGTCGGGCTCCAGCAGAGGGAGCCGCCTCAGGCCCTCCTCCCCCTGGGAGAGGAGGCTGGCAGGGGGGCTGCCCGGCCCCTCCGGCCCCCCAGGGCTGGGGCCTGGGACCAGGGCAGCTCTCTTTGCCAGCGATGGCTGGGTGGGAGACGCTGCCCCTCCTCCTCCTCCTCCTCCTCCTCCTCCTCCTCCTCCTCCTCCTCCTCCCAGCAGTGGACGCTTGGACGCCGACGGTTCACTCTGGTGGAACATGCCGCAATGCCTGCTGGGAGCACTGGGGGCGGGGGCTGATGTGTGGGCGGGTGTGGGCTCTGGGGGGCCGGACGGTGTTCCCGGCTGGATGCGGGTCTGGGTCTCGGGGTCCGCTCCCGGGCTGGGGTCCTGGAGGTAGTAGGGGTCCTGGGTCTCGGGGTCCTGGAGGTGTTGGGGGTCCAGGAGGTGGTGGGGGTCCTGGAGGTGTTGGGGGTCCAGGAGGTGGTGGGGGCCGTCCCCGGGGCTGTAGTCGCTGAGCTCAAAGGCGGTGATGCCGCAGTCCAGGGAGAAGTAGTCGCGGCTGCAGCGGATGGTCAGACGGCCGCAGTCGTCCACCTCCGTCAGGTCGTCCACCCGGGTCTGGGGAGGAATCACTATATGTAGCGCTTTTCTGGACACCCAAAGACGCTTTACGGTGAAGGGGGGACCTCCCTCAACACTGGTCTTGGGTGAGGATGTGTGTTGGCTGAAGGATGTCCTGGTCTGTTACCTGGTCCTGTGTGTGTGTGTGTGTGTGTGTGTGTGTGTGTGTGTGTGTGTGTGTGTGTGTGTGTGTGTGTGTGTGTGTGTGTGTGTGTGTGTGTGTGTGTGTGTGTACCTGGTCCTGGTCCTGGTCTGTTACCTGGTCCTGGTCTGTTAGGTCTGTTACCTGGTCCTGCGTGTGTGTGTGTGTGTGTGTGTGTGTGTGTGTGTGTGTGTGTGTGTGTGTGTGTGTGTGTACCTGGTCCTGGTCCTGGTCTGTTACCTGGTCCTGGTCTGTTACCTGGTCTTGCGTGTGTGTGTGTGTGTGTGTGTGTGTTTGTGTGTGTGTGTACCTGGTCCTGGTCCTGGGTGTGTGTGTGTACCTGGTCCTGGTCCTGGTCCTGGGTGTGTGTGTGTGTACCTGGTCCTGGTCCTGGTCCTGGCTGAAGGCCTGCAGGATGTCCGTCTGTCTGGTGAAGTTGCCGTTGGAGTCCTGGAGCCCCTGGAGGAGACGCTCCTTCAGGACCAGCACTGAGACCCGCAGCTGGTGCCACAGGAGCTGGACCGCCCTGAGACCAGAGAGAGACCAGGGAGAGACCGGCCGCACCCGGTGAGACCTAGAGCTCTGACCAGACCACACCCGGTGAGACCTAGAGCTCTGACCAGACCACACCCGGTGAGACCTAGAGCTCTGACCAGACCACACCCGGTGAGACCTAGAGCTCTGACCAGACCACACCCGGTGAGACCTAGAGCTCTGACCACACCCGGTGAGACCGAGAGCTCTGACCAGACCACACCCGGTGAGACCTAGAGCTCTGGCCAGACCCGGTGAGACCTAGATCTCTGACCAGACCCGGTGAGACCTAGAGCTCTGACTGGACCACATCAAGACCCGGTGAGACCTAGAGCTCTCACCAGACCACACCAAAACCAGTTTAGACCTAAAGCTCCAACTACACCAGACCAACCAGGTGAGACCTAGCCCTCTGCTAGACCAGTTTAGACCTAGCCCTCTGTCTAGACCAGACCAGGTTAGACCTAGACCTCCAACTACACCCGACCAACCAGGTGAGACCTAGCCCTCTGTCTAGACCCCATCAGACCAGACCAGGTCGGACTAAAGCAGGGGGGGCACACGGATGAAGTCTGGCCTGCTCCCGGGCCGATGCTGCAGTGAGAGACTCAGTGGGTTCTGTCCCGTGGTCCCGGTCTCTCTGGACACGGCCCCAGTAGGCCTGCTCCACATTCAGGTTGGAATTCATCAGGGCTAGGCTTCCCACAGGGGAATTTCCAACAACCAATGAAAAGTGTGTGTTTGCACGGGCCCTGAGGAACCAGGACATTTTCCAAACATTCATCCTCGTTTGTGCTCTGAATCCCTGGAGATGTCGCTGCGCAACACCGCAGGTCGGTGCTCCGACTGTAGATTTGTGTTCCCTTTTTGTACACTTCTGAGTGTGCGACTACAAAATCAGCAGTTAGCCTATGAAGCTCACTCTTTCTGTAACCATTCCACACTAAACAAAGTGTGGCCCCAGTTTACGAGCTTAACTAGACTAGACCGGGTCGGACTATAACCGACCTGGACCGGAACAGACCAGACCGGACCGGAACAGACCAGACAACACCACATCATGTTGTGGGGCTCTCTCCTCTAGAGAAGGACACCATATAAACTATCTCCCTTAGCCTTATGACTTCTACAAGTGTTGTTATCAGCATGCAGCTCACAGACAGACTATTATGGTCTGTCGGTGTCTTGAAACACAAGCCTCTCATCCACAAAGATTAATATCGGTAGGGGAAAAACAGTTATCATCAAATTCATTCATTTTTGTCTTGGAACCAAATAATGGAACCAAAATAAACAAAGTTGTTTTGATACGACAACAAAACCATGAATATTGAATACGTCAACAGGGTATTTTTTGAACATTTTACATAATCAAGTATAATCACAGAACTTAAGTTATGTACTTGTCTGAGTATGCACTGTATTTAATTTGCCAACAGATGCTGTTTTTATGAATGTGATTATACACGTTAATGATATATTGTCAATAAAACATGTAGCTAGTTTCAAATATATGACAGATTTATTTATATTCAAATATATATATGTTAACAAATTTTAACAAAAAGGATAAACAAGAATCACTTGTTGTCTACTATCATGTTGATGCAATAGGAGGTTCTACTGATGTCTCCTATGATGTTGATGTAGAAGGAGGTTCTACTGATGTCTACTATCATGTTGATGCAATAGGAGGTTCTACTGGGTTCTACCTGATGTCTCCTATGATGTTGACTGAGTAGGAGGTTCTACTGGGTTCTACCTGATGTCTACTATGATGTTGATGTAGAAGGAGGTTCTACTGATTTCTACTATGATGTTGATGCAGGAGGTTCTACTGATGTATACTATCATGCTGATGCAGTAGGAGTATCTACTGGGTTCTACCTGATGTCTACTATGATGTTGACTGAGTAGGACAGCAGCTTCAGAGAGAACTCCGTCTCTAGGAGAGCGTGGATCTGCTCCACATGGTCCGAGATGTCCTCACAGATGTCCTAGACACACACACACACACACACACACACACACACACACACACACACACACACACACACACACACACACACACACACACACACACACACACACACACACACACAAACACACACACACAAGAAAGAGAAAGGGTCAGTAATATAAAGTACAAATGCCTCATAAGAATAATAAACAGCAGACAACTGTACCGTAGCCTGGCTAGCATTAGCATTAGTACCACATCATCTGCTATCACAGGACTGTCCCATAGCCTGGCTAGTGTTAGCATTAGTACAACATCATCTGCTATCACACTACTGTACCGTAGCCTGGCTAGTGTTAGCATTAGTACAACATCATCTGCTATCACATTAACTCACAGAAGACTTCTAAAGAAAGATCTCAAGGAAGTACGACAAGAGGTTCTGTATTCCTGTTTTACTCTATTAATCACTTCCTCATGGAACACACTGTACTTTGGAATCCAAACAAACACAAACACAGTGTTAGCCTGACACTGAGAAAACACCCAGCAGACAGACAGACAGACAGACAGACAGACAGACAGACAGACAGACAGACAGACAGACAGACAGACAGACAGACACATACGTACTTTGAGCTGTTCTGCCACGATCAGAAGTGTCCATGTAAACCCGGCTAGTCTGACCCTCACACTGAGGAATAATAACCCGGCAGACAGACACACAGACACACAGTCTCACAGTAGCCGGGTTTACATGGGTTGGTAACGGTACTTTTATGCGCCCCAAACTGATTCGCGATCAATCTATATTCGGCACTGCTGCCCAACTTGTATTGCACCATGGCAAATCTCATTGCCAACGCAATTGGCTTTCGTGGAGTTACCGCCTTTGGCGATCTATCTTTCGTGAGCTCTCATCATTTGTAGAACGACTGCCGACTCTGCCGATCCTAAAATGATCTCGCCATTCCTGCCTAAATTCAAGTAACACCACTCTCTCCCACCAGTCTTAGCTGCGCACTCCCATCCAAATACGTCTTGTTTGCGGCGGAGGAGGGGGTAAATATAAAGACCGGACGAGCTACTGACGTCGCTGTGCTGTCCTCCTTCTTCTTAATTGAAGGAGCAGGCAGAAAAAATCTCTCTCCAGCTGGGCTTTCATTAAAAGCAAAAACATAAAAATGACGTCCATTATGTCACCTCGTTCCAGATGTGTCAAATCCAGTTGTGTGTGAGAGAGACAATCGAACATATCGATTGCCACTTTTGTAAATGCCATATATACAGTAAATTCGGATCGCAGGATAGCATTAGATCTATTCCAATTAGAAATCTAATCTGATCAGAAATGTTCATGTAAACGTGGCTACTGAGGAATATACAAGCAGACAGACAGACAGACAGACAGACAGACAGACAGACAGACAGACAGACAGACAGACAGACAGACAGACAGACAGACAGACAGATATGGGATAGTTTACAGTATATTAATGAGTCGTTTTTTTTTCAATTTGAACCAATGGCCAATGTGTGAGAAGTCCTATGGTTCTGTAACCAATGCAACAGCATCCTTAACAACACAAGTCTTGGCACCTGAGGCTCCCTGCACCCTGAATATAACTGGCCGTACCACGCAGGAATGTAGGTCAGATATACCGGCCACTTGGATAGCAAACACCCTAACCCTGGCTCAGCTAAAGCAGGCCTGAGCTGTGGTCAGATGGTCCGAGTCTGTTAGCAGGCCTGAGTCTGTTAGCAGGCCTGAGTCTGTTAACAGGCCTGAGCTGTGTTCAGATGGTCCGAGTCTGTTAGCAGGCCTGAGACTGTTAGCAGGCCTGAGCTGGACCAGGCCGGAATTATTCAAGTGGTGGAAAGACATTGGGGCGTATTTCATGATGGTTTGAGAAGAACAGTGTGTGTGTGTGTGTGTGTGTGTGTGTGTAAGTGTGTGTGTGTGTGTGTGTAAGTGTGTGTGTGTGTGAGAAGGTGTCTGTCAGTATTACTGACTGTATACAAGACCTGCAGATGAGCACTAATATCCACATCACACACACACACACACACACACACACACACACACACACACACACACACACACACACACACACAGTAATTCACTCTAAATGGAGTGCAACGTCAAATCCAATCAAAATGTCCCGCCGACATCAAAGCATCGCGTCTGTGGCTCTCCCCCCCCCACACACACACACACACACACACACAGCGCTAACCTTCACAAAGACTTCTCACTCAGAGATAACTGGTCTCACTAGTCCACGCATCACAAACGCATCCCAGGGTCAGAGCGGTCTCACAGGGGAGCAGTCTACAGCCTGGAGATCGCTCTGATTGGGGTCTAGTCTACAGCCTGGAGATCGCTCTGATCTGCTCGCTGATGCGGAGGACCTGGACACGTCCACGCTCAGGGGGACGCCCCTTTATCACACCTCCTCTCAGTGCATCACAAGTTAATGACTTACTGCGTGAGTGGTGTTAGTTAATCACATGTTAATGACTTACTGTGTTAGTTAGAATAGTTTATCACATGTTAATGACTTACTGTGTTAAATTAGAATAGTTCATCACATGGTAATGACTTACAGTGTTAGTTAGAATAGTTTATCACATGTTGATTACTTACTGTGTTAGTTAATCACATGTTAATGACTTATTGTGTTAGGTAGAATAGTTTATCACATATTAATGACTTTCTGTGTTGGTTAAAATAGTTTATCACATATTAATGACTCACTGTGTGAGTGGTGTTAGTTAATCACATGTTAATGACTTACTGTGTGAGGGGTGTTAGCTCCCCACATGTTAATTAGTGGTGCTAGTATCACATGTTAATTAGTGGTGCTAGTATCACATGTTAATTAGTGGTGCTAGTATCACATGTTAATTAGTGGTGCTAGTATCACATGTTAATTAGTGGTGTTAGTCTCACATGTTAATTAGTGGTGTTAGTCTCACATGTTAATTTGTGGTGTTAGTATCACATGTTAATTTGTGGTGTTAGTATCACATGTTAATTTGTGGTGTCAGTATCACATGTTAATTTGTGGTGTTAGTTCCTCACTTGTTAACGAGCGGACTGAGTTCATCACATGTTGACTTACTGTGGACACAGCCCCAGATCCCAGCCCACCATCAGAGCACCAGCGTCGAGTTACATCCCATAATGTCCATTATAAGGAGTTCTTCTGCAGGTCGTTTCCATAGCAGAGAAACGAGAAGCTTCTGCTCCTGCAGAGTCCCCACACACACTGGGCCCATGTGGCGGGCTGACAGAGAGTGTGTGTGTGTGTGTGTGTGTGTGTGTGTGTGTGTGTGTGTGTGTGTGTGTGTGTGTGTGTGTTGGGGTGGGGGAGGGTGGCACAACAGTTGGGTACTATTTTAGGACTGACCTTACCCCCGTGTAAACCCACTACACTCTCTCTCTCACACACACACACACACACACACACACACTTTCCCACTCAGTTGCCAGAACAGCAGCTGTGAAGAGAGAGGAGAGAGAGAGAGAGAGAGAGAGAGAGAGAGAGAGAGAGAGACTGAAGAGAGAGAGCGTGTGTTCAGTATTCAGTGTAGCTCCGCCCCCCTGAGAGCCGCAAGTCCTTCACACCGTCGCCCTCAGACATCACACAGCGGCCCATCCCATAATACTCTGCCTGATCCCTGCTTGTCTCTGGCGTTAGGGAGAACAAAGGACACTTCCCGGATCAAAGTGGACTTCCTGTTGAATCCCCCACTCTAGACCAGCTCCACCAGGGGGCCCACCAAGCTGAGACCAGCTCCACCAGGGGGCCCACCGGGCTGAGACCAGCTCCACCAGGGGGCCCACCGGGTTGAGACCAGCTCCACCAGGGGGCCCACCAGGCTGAGACCAGCTCCACCAGGGGGCCCACCAGGCTGAGACCAGCTCCATGTAACTAGTGGTACTAGTACTGGTAGAACTAGTAGTTTTAATAGTTCCACTCCTCGAGTATAAGGCCCAATCCCATTTCTACCCCTCACCCCTTCCCCTTACCCCTCCCCATTAAGGGGTAGAAATGGGATTGGGCCTAAGGCCCAATCCCATTTCTTCCCTTTACCCCTTCAAAACAAGGGGGAGGGGTAAGGGGTAGAAATGGGATTGGGCCTAACAGGAGACAGGGATGAAGTCAAAGTGATAGCATTGGATTTGTTTGAAATGTTTCCTGTAATCAGTCGGTATTAAACTAACGCTGAATATCGTATTCCCCAGTGAATACTTTTTGACCTTATGAAGAATGTAATACTCTACTGTGGATAGTTTATCAAGGAGTACCAGTTCAGTATTAAACACGCACGCACGCACACACGCACGCATGCAAGCACACGGCAATCACGCAAAAACACAAATATGAAACTGTTAAAAATAAAATATACAACTCTTAAAATATGCACAATGCAAACAAAATAGAGATACAAGATATCTCTGTGTGTACATGAGAGTGTGTGTGTGTATGTGTGTGTGTGTGTGTGTGTGTGTGTGTGTGTGTGTGTGTGTGTGTGTGTGTGTGTGTGTGAATATTCTTTCCTCCCTTTCTTCTAACCCATCCCTGTGTATCCATGGTTACTGGGTGTGGCAGGATGTGATGACACGGAGAAGGAATGTTCTTCAACAGCTGGGAAATCAAGTTTAAATAAAGCTCCCTGCGCTTTGAATGTAGATCACATTGATCACATTCACCTTGACACACACACACACACACACACACAGTTTCTCTCTCTCTCTCTCTCTCTCTCCCTCTCTCTCTTGCTCTCTCTCTCTCTTCGATGACATGGTATGCATACAGCGGAAACATATATCAGTGAGTTAGGATTAACGTTCCGGTAATTATTACGTTTTGAGTATTACATTTCTCTTCATAATCAGCCTAGTTAAAACAAACCTGACCTAGCCTAGCACAGCCTGCTTAGGGTAGTCTAGCTGAAGACGGACCTAGCCTAGCCTAGCCATAGTGCAGATTATTCTGGCCTGGTCCAGTTCAGTGCAGACTCAATCACCCACCGACCCACTACAGCTCACACACACACACACACACACACACACACACACACACACACACACACACACACACACACACACACACTTTATTCAATCCATAGTTGAGCTACATTTTCAGTGTGTTTAATATTCCCACCACCAGATGGCAGCCTCTACCAGAACATGTCTGTGGGAACTCAAAGGCCCTCTCTCTAAATGAAGACAGACCTTTCTAAGAGAGGAGAGGAGAGGAGAGGGGGGAAGAAGAGGAGGAGACGAGGGGAAAAGAAAGGAGAGAAGAGAGGAGGAGAGGAGAGAAGAGGAGAGGAGAGGAGAGGAGAGAGGCGAGAGGGGAGAGGAGGGAATGAAACCAAACCAAACTCAATCTGGCCTGGTACAAACTGGCTTGTTGAAAACGTCTGGGAGATCACGATTGATCAGTGTTCCAGTCGGTTAGAGCAAGCTTTACATTGTTCAGTGTACGGTTGTCATGAGGAACAGGCGGTAGGCAGAATGGGCGCTGCAGCGAACTCTTGTGGTTCAAAGTGGTTTTGCGAGATGGAACGGGCGAGCAAGTCAATGTGTAGAATATATCCCTCTAGCGGAGAGATTTCAGATTGCAAACAACCGAATAACGCAACAGTGTGTTGCACATCATACCCAAAACAAGTGGCAGCTGGTGATCAAAAATGTTGGCGGGGCACAGTAATAGACAGGGGGTCCGAGGTTCCCCCCCCCCCCCCCATAATTTTATTTTTTGTTGAATTTAATAGATTTGATTTCCTGTATTCTGGTGCATTTTGGGGATGGCCACTACCTATTTACCTACTTTTCATTCAGATTCATAGCCTACATCCTGACTTGCAGGGCCTGGACAAGCTTACACTGCATATACAGACCTACTTCATGGCCATTCCACCAGCCATTGCTATTTGACCCATTGTTGTTATTCTGAGATTCAGACAAATCATGATCCCTGTCCTATAGTGTCCGTTTTTTGTGAGTCTCAATGTCTACTTCAAATGCAGTTAGAAATATGGGACAGTTGCTTCATCGTGTTTATATGCTACAGGCCGAAAGACTTAATTAATATGTAACTTACTTGCTTCTTTTAAGTATAACATTGCTTGGGGAGTCCAATTCCTCCACTGAAAAGGGTGGAAAGTGCTTACAACTCTCTGCTAGTTAGCGATCTATCTCTTCTCCACATGTAGTTGTGGTGCGCGAATGCTGCTGAGGGAGGTAGCATATTTGATTGATTCGTTGAATTGTCCAATTATGTGGTGATAACAAAAAGAAAAGCTATACCATTGGCCTGGGGCGCACACTGGTGCGACCCGAGGGCGAATTTTCTTGCGCCAATAAAAAGCTGTCTCTGCTTGATAGACAGCAAAAAGTTAGCGAGCCTACTGACTACACCGTGGCCGGCGCCCCTGACTTGGAGGAGGGCTTTATTTCGAATGACCAATAACTAGCCTAGGCCAAATCATTGACGTTCAGACGCATTTAAATGGTTGCTGGCAGTGACAAGTATATCACACATTAAACGACGATAAACGCTATGTATTTTTGTTGATTTATTTTGTAATGATAATAGTTTATTAATAGTTGGCAGATATATTCAAGTGAATATTTCACGGAGGGGCTAGCGCCCTCTATTGACCCACCGCCACTGCCCAAAACTGCTCACGATCAGGCCCAGACAGGGTCAGACCCCCTACAGTTTAACTACCAGTATAACTTACAGTATAACTTACAGTACAACTTACAGTACAACTTACAGTATAACTTACAGTATAACTGACAATATAACTTACAAAATAACTTACAATACAACTCACAGTGTAACTTACAGTATAACTTACAAGATAACTCCACAATATAACTTACAGTGTAAACCACAGTGTAACTTACAGTATAACTTACAGGCGTAACTCGAAGTGTAACTTACGGGATAAATCACAGTGTTGGTGTGTGTGTGTGTGTGTGTGTGTGTGTGTGTGTGTGTGTACGTGTGTGTGTGTGTGTGTGTGTGTGTGTGTGTGTGTGTGTGTGTGTGTGTGTGTGTGCGTGTGTCCTACCTGCAGCAGGTCCTAGCTGCAGCAGGTGTATGTCTATGTTGCGGTGCTGAGTGTGTGTGCGTTTGCGTGTGTGTGTGTGTGTGTGCGTCCTACCTTGAGCTGCAGCAGGTGTGTGTCTATGTGGCGGTGTTCTGCGTCCTGGCCAGCAGAGTGTGTGAGCTGGGACACGCGACCGGCCGCCGCCCTCAGCCAGGGTCTGCACCTCCGGCAGGTGGAGGAGCACCTTCCAGTCGGCCCCCGCATGGAGGGGGGGGGCCCGGCGCTGCCTACACACACACACACACACACGCACGCACACACATACGCATACACACGCATGCACGCACACACACATATGCATACACACACGCACGCACGCACACGCGCACATGCACACACATGCAATA